>NC_142799.1:76581543-76881543 GCF_049724085.1 Artemia sp. Qi Xiang Cuo | reverse complement strand
GTCCATTTGGATTATTCATTGTCAAAAGATTCATGTTTCCAGACAAGCAGAATTTTGAAGCAATTTAGACCCTTCAAATTGTTGTAGTAATTTAGTACCTTAACTTCTAACCTGACTTTTTTTCTTTGGCGGAACGAATTTGTTTAAGCCTCAGATTTCTCCTCTTAGAAATTCTCTGAAACATAACGAAATGCGTATACCTTGAACAATTTCACCTCTCCTTTTATGAAACTTATAAATTTGGCGTGGCGATAAAAGAATTCCTCTGCCATACACAATTTTTTCCAAGTAGACACAAGTCTAATTTGAAAGGGGTAATAAAAAAGTAAAGTAATTAACTGAAAATTTGGGAAATGACGAAGGAATATTGGAAAGTAGGGGCATTCTTTGTGGATGCATCTTTGCCAAGAGTTAAAAATCTAGCAAGATGATTGTTTTTGTACAAAAATACTACCTTTAACGTGATCCAAAAACTCGTTTTTATCAATGGAACTAGAAAAGGAAACGGTATTAGTTTGCTAGGAGATATCTTATGGCTATTGACCATCCTCAACAATGTGCACGATGGGGAAGTGGTAGATTCAAGAAAAATTAATCACGAAATTAATAAACTAATGCAAAAAATGGTAGAAACCTTGAGACTTTGGAAGAAAGCCTTGAGATACCCTATTACATGTGTGCCTGAGCCTCACTTAATTCGATATGGGGAAATAAATGCTAATTGAGGTCCAGACGTAGAACAAGTTTCTCGAGAGGTCTTAGTAATTTTACCTTTAACAATTGTGCTGTTCATTAAAAATAAAATCTTGCCTTTTTTGCATGCAACTGTGGTGGAGAAAAAGACTGACCACCATTTTTTAACTAGCATTTTCAGATTTTGGCTGCCATCCTTTAATGGAAAAAAAATTAAGAAAAGATTGAAAATCTCTTCAAACACCCATTCACAGTATATAAGTTTTAAAAATGAGTAGCTCAAATTCAAATTTTTAGGAAAAATGCTCCATATGTATTTATGTGGTTTTTGGTAATAGATGGCACCACATTTAAACGAAAGAAACGGAGGGTGATCCACCAGAAAAAGGCCAAGGGACAAGATACCAAATAACTCAAGAAAGTGTAGCTTGTTTATGAAGATGTAGTTGTCCACGGATTGTTAATATTGGAATTTTCGCGAACGAAAAGCATTGTCAAATTTGAGTAATTAGTTTGCTGATCTATTTTCATGGTCCTGTGTGGCAGCAATGACAAAAATCTGGCACTGCCATAGAAACTTCATAACTTTAAAGTAATCAAGAGAGTCTTTAAAAGCCCCTTTTAGCCATTGTGACAAAAGCCAGATGGCTATTTTAATTGTTTGACTCCTGCTCATAAAAGAATGACAGCCAGATGGCTGAACACTGCCGTGGAACACCTTGACCCTGAAAAACTCTGATAGAATCGAAGAGACGTGTACGGTGGGCAGCCCGCCTAGGAATGCATCAAATACCAAAGCAATCCGAATCCTTTGTTCAGGTAAGGCAAACCAAAAAGTGATACAAAACAAGTACATGAATAATTGTGTCGATCTTCATCCCAATATCCTTTTGGATGTGTAACCTAGCTAATTTGTATTATTTTTTTTCAAGCAACAAGAAAAAAAAAACAGAGTAGCAAATTCTATGTCACTTGTGAAAGCCTGATTAAAGCTGAATGGAGAGATGATATACAAGGCCATGTTTTTATACATTTAAAGTCTTTGGGTTTTGAATGATTAAAAACACTTGAAGTCAAGTAACCTTGAACGAAACCAATTCACGAAAATGAAGAGGGGAGGGGAAAACTATATTTTCCAAAATCTGGGTGGGGGCAATTTTATTATTAGAACTTCTTTCAATGAAAACACTAAAAAAGAGGTTTTTAATCACAAAACCAAGAAAATTACCCTTTTAAATCTAAGGGCACCCCTGCATAAGGGTTTCGTTGACCCAAGAGCTTATGGACGTGTTGTTAAAGTCCTATTGTCGACTCTTTTTTGGACGAACCACCAGAAGAAAAAATATTTTTGAACTCTTATCTTTTCCACAGAATAATTTCTGTGTCACAGAATAATTTTCCAAGTCAATAATTGAAATATTATGCCCCCTTCCCATAACTTTTTCTTAAAATCTCATAAGATATTCTCAGGAAATTGCAGACCCACTGCTTTCATCACCTGGAAACACATAATATCTTTTGATTTATCTTGCTACCTAACCTTAAATAGATTTATAGTGCAAAAACGAGTAGATAGAATGAAAAGAAGGCATTTTGAGCTTCCAGTGACCATCTATCCAAGTCAAAACTTGGGTTCACTTGGACCCCTAACACTCCCCGTAATAAGTGTTAACTGTCTGTAACACTAAAACTCGAAACCCCATTTCACCACATACTATTTTTGAATGTGCCTTGCTCTTTAGACGTAAAATAATCAAAGTCCTATGGGGGATTCTAGTGAATAAATTTTTAGATGGATAGGGATGCCCCCTGACATAAAATTTGAAGTTCTCTCGCCCCTCCTGCTACCCAGATTAGCTAAGAACTTGAACAATGTCCCGCAAGATATAGGAGATATGCTATTTTGATAGCCTGGGTATGTTTAGCGTCTTTAGATTTAACTCTGCAGCCTTTCCCTATCCACAATTTAAGCCCTACTGGACCTTGCAACATCATCCTCCCAAAAGTTTCAATTTGAATACGTGGCGTCTTTTGATTTACCTTGCTACTTGCCTGTGCATAGATTATAAATACCATAGGAGATTATAGTGTAAATCCATTTTGTGGATCAGAGTTAATATATTTTAAAACTTTTCGCTGCTCTATGGCTGCTCTTACATTGGAAGTGGCTTTCCCAGTGGTACTCCATGGTAGGTTATCGAGACTATCTAGTTTATTGCGTGTGTTAGGTCACTAATTTTTTACCATTGGATGGATAAACACCTACACCATATTTTTTTTAAAAGACGTGAAAATGAATTATTCGAAGAAAGTGAGTGCAAATGATAAAGTCATTGTTGCCTTGAATGCTGACAAAGAGATATGTTTGAACTATGGAACAAGTAGTAGTGGAGATCTTATTGGGAACGTGTGCCTAAGTTGTCATGACAGTGAGGAGTTAAATTCCTTTGGAGTAGTGAAGAAACCTCATTATTCAAAATGCGAATATGTGAAAATATTATTCCCAGATAAGTTAATGCTAGAAGAAAATGCCAACTTAAAAATAATGGTTGATAAAGAGGGACCGCCTCCAGCTACTAGTTCTAGTAATATGTTACACGTTGACAGATCTTATTATTATCTCTCCGGTGTTAGCATTCGAATGAGATCAGAAAGGAAAAGAAGGTCCTACTGCTGCACCAACATTATAAATCATATCTTGTATACGTGCCAGAACTGTTGCCTCTGTAAAAATAATGTGATAATAGACAGTGAAATTGCCGGTAAAATAAAAAGAGCATTAGCAGACAATATCACTAATGAAAATAATGATACATTGATTGGAATATGATGCACAAGTGAGCATTATTATTACTATTGATCATATAGTCAATGAATCAAATAATACCTAGGATGTAACGTGTATTGAATCAGTAGGTGACATACCAGTAGAAATTGTATATGACTCAAAATGGATGAATGATTATTCTAGGGGTTATGAACTAAGAGAAGCGAGTACCTCTAATATCAAGAGAGACAGAGAACTCGATAAATTATTTTATGGAACAGATTCAGAATGTTCAATGTTGTTCAATGATGTTAATAATGTAAAATAATGTCTGTAACATATTTTTATGTTGTTACTACATGTTGTTACTTCAATAAAAAGATTTTATGCATTACTTCGTTATATTTCTATTATCTTAGGAAACGTTAGCGTGTTAAGCGCTTAGATTGTTTATTAAAAAGTTGGAGAATTTTTATTTTCTTTGAAAAAAAATTAGAATTGAACTATAACTTTTTCTTTTCTCTAAGAAAGTTCAGAAGAGAACTTTAAAATTTCTTTGTGTTTTTGTGAAATTAAGAACTGAAGTGGAAGATTTTTATTTTTCTCTGGAGAAATTAGAATTGAGCTGTAAGTTCTTTAATAAAATTCAGACTTGAGTTAACTTTTCATGATCAAAGTATAACTTTTTCTATCTTCTATGAAAAACTTAGAACAGTAATTTAAATTTTTCCATCTCTTTGAGAAAAATCTGAACTGAAGGGGAAAATTTTTATTTTTCTTGAAAAATAGAATTGATCTGTAACTTATTTCTTTTCATAGGGATAATTAGGAAAAGAACTTGAACTTTTCTTCACATCAATGAGAAAATTAGAAATAAAATGAAGCTTTTTATCTTCCTGGAAAATATTCACAATCATAGAATAACTTTTCATATCTTCAACGCTAAAATTTAGAACGTTATTTTAAATTTTGTTATGTCTTAGGGAAAAATCTCAGAATCAGAGTGGAGCTCCTTATCTTCATAGTGAAATATTCACGATCAATGTGTAACTTTTTCTATCTTCTACAAACAATTTGGAGGAGAATTTTAAATTTATATCTTTGGGGAAACATCTGAACTGAAGTGGAACCTTTTTATATTATTAGGAAAAATAGAATTGATCAATAACTAATTTCTTTTTCATTGAGAAAATTCAGAAGAGAGCTTGAACTTTTCTTCACTTCGTTGAGAAAATCTCAAATTAAAGTAGAACTTTTTATCTTCCGGGAAAATATTCACAACTAAGGTATAGCTTTTCTATCTTCTATGGAAGAAAATTAGAATAGAACTTTAAATTTCTTTTGTGTCTTTGCGAAATAAAGAATTGAAGTGGAAGATTTTTATTTTCTCTGGAGAAATTAGAATTGGAGTGTTTTCTTTGGTAAAATTCAGAAAAGAACATGAACTTTTCTATGTCCTAATAGAAATTTGAAACAGTATTTTAAGTTTTTTCATCTCTTTGAGAAAAATCTGAACTGAAGTGGAACCTTTTTATATTATTTGGAAAAAATAGAATTGATCAATAACTAATTTATTTTTTCATTGAGAAAATTCAGACTAGAACTTGAACTTTTCTTCACTTCGTTGAGAAAATTTAAAATTGAAGTAGAACTTTTTATCTTCCGGGAAAATATTCACAACTATGGAATAGTTTTTTCTATCTTCTACGGAAAAAGTTTAAATACAACTTTAAATTTCCTTGTGACTTTGTGAAATTATGAACTGAAGTGGAAGATTTTTATTTTCTCTGGAGAAATTAGAATTGAACTGTAAGTTCTTTAATAAAATTCAGAAGATAACTTGAACTTTCTATCATCTATGAAAAATTTGAAACAGTATTTTAAATTTTTTCATCTCTTTGAGAAAAATCTGAACTGAAGTGGAACCTTGCATGATATTTGGTTTTCAAAAAAGTTGTAAAGTAAAGTTGTGGTGAAAAGGATAGGTACTTCAACTTGTAAAATGGGTTTAGGAGAGACATTAAGAAAAGAACTTGTTCTGAAATGCCTTTTGAAAAGTATTGCTTGGTGTTGGGGCATTCAAAAAGCTGTAAAGTATAGTTCTGGGTGAAAAAGATGGGTACTTCAACTTTTAAAATGGGTTTAGGAGGGAACATTAAGAAAAAGAGTTGTAAATTAAAGTTGTGGTGAAAAAGATGGGTACTTCAACTTGTAAAATGGATTTAGGAGGGACATTAAGAAAAGAACTTGTTGTGAAATGCCTTTTGAAAAGTATTGCTTGGTGTTGGGGCATTCAAAAAGCTGTAAAGTAAAGTTGTGGGTGAAAAGGATGGGTACTTCAACTTGTAAAATGGGTTTAGGAAGGACATTAAGAGAAGAACTTGTTCTGAAATGCCTTTTGAAAAGTATTGCTTGGTGTTGGGGCATTCAGAAAGCTGTAAAGTAACGTTGTGGGTGAAAAGGAAGGGTACTTCAACTTGTAAAATGGGTTTAGGATGGACATTAAGAAAAGAACTTCTTCTGAAATGCCTTTTGAAAAGTATTGCTTGGTGTTGGAGCATTCAAAAAGCTTTAAAGTAAGTTGTGTGAAAAGGATGTTTACTTCAACTTGTAACATGGGTTTAGGATGGACTTTATGAAAAGGGCTTGGTGTGAAATGTCTTTTGAAAAGTATTGCTTGGTCTTGGGGCATTCAAAAAGCTGTAAAATAAAGTGGCGAGTGAAAATATTGGGAACTTAAACTTGTAAAATGGGTTTAGGAAGGACATTAAGAAAATAACTTGTTCTGAAATGCCTTTTGAAAAGTATTGCTTGGTGTTCACCAGTAAACTTCAACTTGTAAAATGGGTTTAGGATGGATATTAAGAAAAGAACTTGTTGTGAAATGCCTTTTGAAAAGTATTGCTTGGTGTTGGGGCATTTAAACAGCTGTAAAGTAAAGTTTTGGGTGAAAAGGATGGGTACTTCAACTTGTAAAATGGGTTTAGGAAGGACATTAAGAATAGAAATAGTTCTGAAATGCCTTTTGAAAAGTATTGCTTGGGGTTGGAGCATTCAAAAAGCTGTAAAGTAAAGTTGTGGGTGAAAAGGAAGGGTACTTCAGCTTGTAAAATGGGTTTAGGAGAGTCACTAAGAAAATAATTTGTTCTGAAATGCCTTTGAAAAGTCTTGCTTGGTGTTGGGGCATTAAAAAAGCTGTAAAGTAAAGTTGTTGGTGAAAAGGATGGGTACTTCACGTTGTAAAATGTGTTTAGGATGGACATTATGAAAAGAACTTGTGCTGAAATGCCATTTGAAAAGTATTGCTTTGTGTTGGGCATTCAAAAAGGTAGTAAAGTAAAGTTATGGATTAAAAGGATGGGTACTTCAACTTGTAAAATGGGTTTAGGAAGGTCACTAAGAAAAGAAATTGTTCTGAAATGCCCTTTGAAAAGTATTGCTTGGTGTTGGAGCATTCAAAAATCTGTAAAGTAAAGTTGTGGGTAAAAAGGATGGATACTTCAATTTGTAAAATCGGTATAGGAGGGACATTCAGAAAATAACTTGTTGTGAAATGCCTTTTGAAAAGTATTGCTTGGTGTTGGGGCATTCAAAACTGTAAAGTAAGGGTGTGGGTAAAAAGGATGGGTACTTCAACTTGTAAAACGGGTTTAGGAAGGACATTAAGAAAATAACTTGTTCTGAAATGCCTTTTGAAAAGTATTTCTGGGTGTTGAAGCCTTCAAAAAAGCAGTATAGTAAAGTTTTGGGTGAAAAGGATGGGTACTTCAATTTGTAAAATGGGTTTAGGAGGGACATTAAGAAAAGAACTGGTCCTGAAATGCCTTTGAAAGGTATTGCTTGGTGTTGGAGCCTTCAAAAATGCAGTATAGTAAAGTTGTGGATGAAAAGGATGGGTACTTCAACTTGTAAAGTGGGTTTAGGAAGGACATTAATAACAGAACTTGTTCTGAAATGCCTTTTGAAAAGTATTGCTTGATGTTGGAGCATTCAAAAAGCTGTAAAGTAAAGTTGTGGGTGAAAAGGAAGGGTACTTAAACTTGTAAAATGGGTTTAGGAGGGTCACTAAGAAAAGAACTTGTTCTGAAATGTCTTTTGAAAAGTATTGCTTAGTGTTGGGGCATTCAAAAAGCTGTAAAGTAAAGTTGTGGGTGAAAAAGATGGGTACTTCAATTTGTAAAATGGGCTTAGGAGGGACATTAAGAAAAGAAGTTGTTCTGAAATGCCTTTTGAAAAGTATTGCTTGGTTTTGGGGCATTCAAAAGCTGTATAGTAAAGGTGTGGGTGAAAGGGATAGGTACTTCAACTTGTAAAATGGGTTTAGGATGGACATTAAGAAAAGAACATGTTCTTAAAAGATATAATAAAGTCTTTTGAAATGTGGGGGCCCTTCTATGTCTCAAGTGCGCAAAAAAGTATTAAAAAATGGGTTAGGGGCCCGGGGACTTTGGGGTTGGGGTAGGAGGGGTCCTCTGGGGTAGGGGACCTCAAAACGCTGTTCAGATCGAACTTGTGTATTATAACGACCACAGAGTTTCACCCCAGATCATCTTCTAAAATCATCTTCTAAAATACCTCAAACGGTTCCGCCCAAATCATCTTCTAAAATGTCTCAAAATGGTTTCGCCAAAATAATCCCTAAACGTAATTTCTGCGTGTTCCTTTTGTTTTGGCATCCCTGCGCTTTCATATTTGAAATTCCTAGGAAACCATTTCCCACGTTAATCTCTTCATCTCTAAGATCAAAATATCTCATCCCCACCGTTAATGCGCATGTGCAAACTTTGCCCGGAGACAATTCTACTGGACGAACACCAACTAATCAATTGACCTTGAAAGCGCATGTGCAAACTTCCCCGGAGTTAATTCTCCTGGATGAACACCAACAAATAAATTTCTCGGAAATTCTCTCCCCTTCGATTACGCAATCAATTTCTTGGAAACTGTCAGCATTAGACTAAATTGTAGATGGCAGCAGGGGTGAGGGGTGGGATCAATTGGGTCATTCCTACTTATCACTTCGCTCTTTACTTCCCTCGGAAAAACTTGCGTTTTTTTTTATTAATCCTTAACAAATACCACCAACCAAAACAAGTTTCAAGAGTCTAGGAGCCAGGATGAAAAATAGTGCTTATTTAAATTTGTTCTGATCTTTTGCCCTTGAGCAAGTTTGAGGGTGGTTTCAAGTATTTCTGATTGTGCTGATTTTAAATAGTTTGGGAATGAACTTTTTTGATTGGACAATCCCTCTCAAAATTAAATGTATGGATACAATACAATCGAGATTTTAATTCTAACGGAACTTCTTGTTCCTTAATGCTCAGGGATCGGCACTCTTATCTAAGGGCAATTAGTGTTGTGGTGAGGGAAGTATCTCCAGCGTTTTTATTGGAAGGGCAAAAGGGGTTACCATCCGGAGAGTCAAGGGGCATGGGCTATATAATAATTTTTTCTCCGAATTATCGGGGGACTGCCCACCCCGGAAATGACGCCACTGATTGTGGTGTCATTTACGGAACCTGCAGGACTTTATAAATATGCTGAATATTTTACTTAGTTTCTAGTAAATATTCAAACTCGGCAAATAGAAATTTAATCTAAATTTGAGGATGACATTTTTAGGGTTATCCTAAAATGACTTTAAATTTAAGGACTTAAGTGGACTAAGGGAACTACTCGTTCTTCTCTGGCCTTAACAAAATGGACTACGATTTTGCCAAATTGTGCCAAAATGTCTGCTATTGAGTTTACCTTGGCAAGGATAAACGGACTAAAGAATTGTGAATTTGAGCACAATAGTACTAGTAACACTAATAGTATGCCCATATTGCTTTTTGGTCAGTCTAATATCCCTCTCATCATGCCCTGGGAGTATCAACTAAATACTTTAGGCCGTTCCTAAGATATTATTGATACGTTCTTTGGACAACCTATATGCAAACAGCGTGCTTCAATTTAGTTCAACTTCTTCCTCAACATTTTCACCTTAATATCCTTGGCTTTAGAAATAAACACCATAGAAACTGTTTTTGTAATAGCAGTAGTAGCCGTGGGAGTCATAGTAGTAGTAGCGTGAACATATTTCCTTTTGGTTAATTGATCATCCCCCTCATCTTTCGCTGAAAGTTCCAACTTAGTTACTCTAATTCATTCCTGAGATACATCCTTTTGAAAACCTGCAAGCACATAGTGTTTTGATTTAGTTCAACATTCCCTGAATACTTCACCTAAATGGTATTGGCATTTTCGGACACAAAAGGTCAAACACCCCTCCCCCTTTCAACTATGCGAAATAAGACGGCTAGCTCAAAATTTTGATCGGAAGTGTTCGACCAAAACAGCTACGTGGGAGAGGTCTGGTTGCCCTTGAGTCACTTTGACTCTTAAAAACGGCACTAGAACTTTCAATTTTCTATCGAACGAGCTTCTTCCAAAGTTTCTACGAAGTGTCTTGGTGAGACAAAAAAGATTAATATATTGTGCCCACGCCGCTCTTTATATAGGCAGCAGTATTGCGCTGCCTATGATCAAACCCTAGAGGGGGGAAATACTCTTTACTTTTTGTTCATATATTTTTGATGCAACCGTTTGCGAATATCTAAAATCTTTGATTTAGACAATTTCATCCTGTCAATCGATTTCTTCTGAGAAATTATCTTTTTCAGTTTTCATTCATCCACATAAACAGGGAGGGATGTTTTTACGCTAGAGCTGGTACACATGACCAACCTCCTGGGGAAATTGTTGCACACACTCTAAGGGCTGGACATACGTGCAGTCATGTCTGTCTAAGTGGAAATTCGGGCTCTACCTAGTATGACCTCATATGACGGTCAAGTCACAGGTCAACATCCTAACGCTAATTGACATTCTAAAAAGCAGTAAGTCCCTTTCTAAACGGAATATAACTCTTTTTGTGTAATCACTAATGTTTCAAATACACATTATGGGCTCTCAGGTGAAACTATGAATATGTTTATTCGGAACCACAAAATAGGTCAAATGTAAAAATAGACCACTATTAATTGTCTTGATTTGCATTAATCAATTCTTCTATGAAAATATATAGCAAACTCTTCTAAATCATGCTGAGTAGATAAATAAAATTTAAATAATTATTTGTGATTCCGGATATTGCAGTAGTAAATTAACTTTCCAAGGGAGATCTACCCTGCCAGTTGTTAGTGAACCGCTTTGATAGTTGCACATAACCAGCTTTATAAACTTAGAAGTTGGTAAGTCTTGACTTAGTTTCTTCTTATATAAAATACACGGGGCGTAGATTGGGGACGGGGAGAGGGGCTTCGAACCTGTACGGAAGGTTTTCCGAATAATACCCGCAGTTTCTAGAACTTGAAACCTTAAAAATTGTGGTCGAGCAAAGGTATAAAACTCAAAACACTTTTTTTTGCCTTATTTGAACAGAAGATCTATTTTGCAAGGTATAAGTTTTATACCAGAAAGATTGTAAAAGGTCACCATAGGTCATTGCTCTTTTGAGATAAAAGAGTGGGAATAGGTACCTCAAAACACTTTTCCAGAAGGTCATTAAGGCTCTGGGTCCATTCTTGGGAACTTCGGTCACTCAACTTCTTTCCAAGATCAACAAAAGCCCTTAAACTAGAATTTTACCTTAATTTCATATTGGAAATTGTGCAGCAAATTTTTTTAAAATATCACCATTTTAATAAGAAAAAGGGGCATCCCCCATAGAAGTAAATGTGTTTTTTAGGGGGATTTTTCTAGTAGAGGGGGCCGGGAGGTATGTGGGAGTTTATTTCCCGGGAATAATTTTTCATGGGGGAAGAGAATTCTCCATGGAGGGAGAGCCAGATTTCCCTGCATTATTTAAAAACAATCAAATTAAATAAAAAAAACAAGTTTTTTCCATTGAAAGTAAGGAGCAACATTAAAACTTAAAACTAACAGAAATTTTCACGTATAAGAGGGAAATCACCTTCTTCTCAATAACTCGCTCTTTACGTTAAAGGCTTATCCAAAACTTTTAAAAGAGCTTATTATTCTACTTTAACGGCGTTTGTGATTCAGGATTCATTCTTAAATAACTGGAACAAAAAATCAAACTTAAGCGCAAAGAGCAAGGTATTGAGGAGAGGATGACCCCCTTATATACGTGATAATTTCTGTTCGCTTTAAGTTTTAATTTAGTTCCTTACTTCCAGTTAAAAAAAAACTTGTTTTTCATTTAATATCAACAAAACACGACACTTTGATCATTCCACAGCTGAGATTCCACTCTATCCATCTGCTGATTTACATTTATGAAATCCGGTGCACATGGTTTTTTAGATTGAAAACACGTTAGAAATTTTTGGAAAATGACAATTTTCGTATTTGTCAAGCGAATATACTAGATCCTTTTCCAAAAACGTATCTAAGTAATATTGCAATTCTGGCTCAGTGCGATCTGAGACTAACAAATCCAGAGAAATTAGTGTTTGGTGCTTTAGTGTAAGTTACAGCCGCATGCCTGTCGTAAAATCTCTTGTTTTGGAAGGAAAATTAAATAAAAAAACAAATTTTTTTAACTGAAAGTAAGGAGCGACATTAAAACTTAAAACGAACAGAAATTATTCCGTATATGAAAGGGGCTGTCCCCTCTGCAACGCCTCGCGCTTTTCGCTAAAGTTTTTTTTTTTTTTTAAAAAATATAGTTGTTTTTAAGTAAAACTTTAGCGTAAAGAGTGAGGCATGGAGGAGGGGACAACCCCTTTCATATACGGAATAATTTCTGTTCGTTTTAAGTTTTAATGTCGCTCCTTACTTCCAGTTAAAAAAAACTTATTTTTTTTTATTTAATTTTTGAACGTTTTTGAATAAATGCAGGTTTTGATCTTGGCTCACAGTACATGAATAATTAAAACAAAATTTTCATATTAATTTACTTTTATTTGGCTAAATGGCTTTCTCGAAACTTGTTTAAATTTATTTATGAACGTTTTTATTAGTAATAAATATACGTAACTTACGAATTAACTTATGTAGCGAACTTCTATATTCATATATTTTTAATACGTATATTAGGGGGTTCACCCCTAGTCAATACCTCGCTCTTTACGCGAAAGTTCGAATTTTCGTTCAAATTCTTTAAAAATGACTGCTTAATCACAAAGGCCGTTAATTAGAATAAATACATGTTATGAAAGTACTAAAAAATCTATGGCTTAAAGTGTAAGGTATTGACTAGGGGGTGAACCCAATCATATATGTAATATTTTCTGTTCGTTTAAAGTTTTGATGTTGTTGCTGTTGCAGTTGAAAAACTTGTTTTTTTATATTTAATTTCTGATCTTTTTTTAAATAATGCTGGGAAGTTCGGCGTTCCCTTCATAGCAATGTCCCTTCCCCGTGAAAACTTCCTTCATGGAAAGATCCTCCTACATAACCTCCCCCCCCACTACCAGGAAAAATCTCCCCTGAAAACGTCTGTACTGTATAGCCTACTTCCCAATAACCAATACTATATGTTAACATTGGGTAAAGTTCATAACTTTCAGCCCTCCTCCCGGGAACTTTGGGGGATTAAGTCATCCTAAAAGACATACTGATAACATTTTCAAACATGCTGAAAAAAATGGCTATCTCAAAATTTTGATCAGGTGACTTTGGGAAAAAATGAGCCTGGGAGGAGGCCTAGTTGCCCTCCATTTTTTTAGTCACTTAAAAAGGGCACTAGAACTTTTAATTTCCATTCCAATGAGCCCTCCCACGATATTCTAGGACCACTGGGTCTATACGATCACCCCTGGGAAAAAAAATCCAAATAAACACGCATCCGTGATCTTTCTTCTGGCAAAAAATGCAAAATTCCACATTTTTGTAGATAGGAACTTGAAACCTCTACAGTAGGGTTCTCTGATACGCAGAATATGATGGTGTGATTTTCATTAAGGTTCTATAACTTTTAGGGGGTCTTTCTCCCTTTTTTCGAAAATCAGCCAAATTTTCTCAGGCGCGCAACTTTTGATGGGTAGGATTAAACTTGATGAAACTTATATATTTGAAATCAGCATTAAAATCCAATTCTTTTGATGTATCTATTTGTATCAAAATACCGTTTTCTAGAGTTTCGGTTACCATTGAGCCGGGTCACAATAACCAATACTAGGCTATATGTTAACATTGGGTAAAGTTCATAACTTTCAGCCCTCCTCCCGGGGACTTCGTGGGATTAAGTCATCCTAAAAGACATAGTTATCACATTTTCGACCATGGTGAAAAAAATGGCTATCTCAAAATTTTGATCAGTTGACTTTGGGAAAAAAAATGAGCGTGGGAGGGGGCCTAGTTGCCCTCCATTTTTTTGGTCACTTAAAAATGGCACTAGAACTTTTAATTTCCGTTCCAATGAGCCCTCCCACGATATTCTAGGACCACTGGGTCAATACGATCACCCCTGGGGAAAAGAAAAAAACAAAAAAAAGCAAATAAACACGCATCCGTGATCTTTCTTTCTGGCAAAAAATTAAAAATTCCACATTTTTGTAGATAGGAGCTTGAAACCTCTACAGTAGGGTTCTCTGATACGCTGAATATGAGGGTGGCATTTTCATTAAGGTTCTATAATTTTTAGGGGGTCTTTCCCCCTTTTTTCGAAAATCAGCCAAATTTTCTCAGGCGCGTAACTTTTGATATGTAAGATTAAACTTGATGAAACTTATATATTTGAAATTAGAATTAAAATGCGATTCTTTTGATGTATTTATTGGTATCAAAATTCCGTTTTTAGAGTTTCGGTTACCATTGAGCCGGGTCGCTCCTTACTTACAGTTCGTTACCACGAACTGTTTGATATACTTTAATCTACGGTGCTTTAATCACTGTCTTAAGAAAATTCCTTATTCCCATAGCTCCTTCGTTGTGTGATGGAAAGGTAGTGTGCCCTTTGTTGTCACCACTGTTGATAAACTTAGACAGTATAATCAAACTCAATAATATTTGGCTACTACAGTCTTGGTGCGTATAAAAAGCTCCCATCAACGGTCCAGTATATACTTATCACACTGAATAATGGTGCGAGTTGGTATTATTCATAATTGAGAAAGCAGAAAGAAATGTGGTTCGGCGAAGTGGTTCGCTACTGTCCCATCTCACAGGCATGACTTAACTGAATGTCCTATCCATGATTTCTAAAAGGAGGGTTTTGGTTAAATTTTAGCAAATACAGACATTTCTAGTGCTAACTTCTAATCATCCTTGCAACAGAGAAATAGCCAGAATTCCAAAAATAGTGGGAGAGGGATCCACAAGTGGCGGGACTATTTGAAATTTGCCACAAAACGTTATACCACAAAAGGGGCAACCTAATCGTTTTACACAGATTATCCATTAGGTTTCACAATAGTCTGTGGTTTTAGATAGTAATACTGGGCCATGCAGCTTCAAAACTGTTTTCTTCTTGGTAAGGAAAAATATTCCCTTGAATTTTTCCTCTTTTATACTCTTTTTTTGGGCTATAAGAATTACCTTCGAAATTTGATGTAAGACCTTTGCTTTTCTTCTAGTAACTGCTGGAACAGCCCTATCCAATAAAATACCAAACGTCTGTTAAGAACTGTTTTTCGTGAAATCCTTAGTCAGTTTTCAGAAAATTGAAGGACATAAAAAAATGTATTTGTATTATAAGAAGAATATTAAGTAATGCTTGTTGTTATTATTGTTGTAAATATTCTGCCACGAATTTGCAAATTACGTAAAACTTCTCTTCAGAAAGCTTTTTTATGACTCATTAACTTAACCCTCACGATTCTTTTCATTTTCTTTCCAGTTTCAGGCTACGTGCGAGTTTGGTATAAAAATTGGAATATTTCAGAATTGTGTTAAGAGTATTTAAAATTATTTACTCCTTCAAGTAGCCAAGTTTATTGTCAGTTGCTAATCAAACTTTTTTTCTCCAGGGCATGTTTGGAGTCAGAGGGAGGGGTATGGCCCTTTACTAAATCCATCAATGGCCTTGCTTGTATAATATGCTGTGGCTTAATTATCGTGCACATTTCTAGGATTTTCTTTTTTGGAAAAAGGGAGGGGGTTGAGTTTTTTGGTTTTTTTTTATTTGATTCTCTACATTCAGTTCTCGTTTTAGCTATCTTGGGATAATTAGATCTGTTTTGTAAGAAAATTGTCTTTGATTAGGATTTAAACGGTAGCTAACAAAATTTTATAATGCCTATTTCTGCCCCTTTCTTCTCCACCTTTAGAGCTAGCACCGTTATTTGGCATTTCAAGGACTTGCAACAATTCTCAGTTTGAAGGACTGGAATCCTCTTGGATTTTCCCAAGGTGCACAAAAAGAATTAAATTTTGTGGCTAACGCTATGAAAGATCCTCATGGCCTCGGGAGAAAACTGTACAATTGGCGCAATTGTTTTCTTGCGTATTGATAAATATAGTGTTTCCACTACTTGTTTAATGTTCTCCGGATCAGTTGCATATCGGTCCAGCTTTGTCTAATGGTTGAGATAGGGAATGATTAGGCCCGTTTTTTAGCACTAAGATCTTACATCTAATATCTTTCTGCAAAGATTATCGTTTTTTAACTCATCTTTGTTCTAAGATCTTACAGCTCACTGATGTTAGCAAAAAGTGTGAAGACCGCCACTGTTCTGCCATATAAAACAATGATGAGAGAAGTTTTATGATCTACTCATCATTGTTCTCAGACCACTGATCAGAGCAGAATGATGAAAGATGTTTGCATAAAGACGACCAAAGATGTAAGATCTTAGTTCAAAGATTTCACTTTTAAGCGTTTTCTGACAAATGATGTAAGATCATAGCACATTGATCAGTGAAAAAACGGCAGTGAAAAAAAGCACATTGATCAGTGAAAAAACGGCTTTATTATGTTGTCTAAATTTATGTACAGTGGTTGTCACATACGAAAGTTCAGCTAAGACTTAGCGAAGAAATTTTGTTTGCCATATTTTGCCCCAATTAATCCATAATGTTGTAAAAGGTAAATTTGCAGGTTACACAATAAATTAGCTAGGATGAAAGTGAAAACATCATTTGATGCCTTTTTTGATACTCTTTTATAATTCAATAATCGCTTCTGTCGCAAATAGCATCTTAAGCACTTAAAGGGGCCCCAAAGGTATTTCATTTTTTTAACCACACAAAGAAGTTATCAACAGCAATTAAGTTATTGAAAAGTTGTTAAAAACATCACTAGTTTATAAATAAGTTGTTCAAGAGTAATATATTCCAAAAATACTTAGTTATAACAATCCAAACCTCATTTATTGGGCAACACAAATATAAACCGTTTTGCTAGCGTTTCAAGTTTTTCAAATGCCGTCGACAAAAATAGCGCTGCCTTTTGCAATTCGAAACTTTGCCGCCGACAATTCAGGGTATATATTTGCACATTAGGGAGGTGGAGTGGGTAAACTTCATGGTAACTTTACAGTGGACCATATAATTTAGCTAGGATGAAAGTGAAAACATTATTTGAAGGTTTTTTTTCATGCTCTTTCACAATTCATATAAAAATACCTTCGGGCCCCTTTAAGGACTCAAGATGCAATTTGCGACATAAGCGATTATTGAATTATGAATGAGCATAAAAAAGGCATCAAATGATGTATTCACTTTCATCCTAGCTAAATTATTGTGCCAGATGCAAATTTAACGTAAAATCAATCCATGGTAAAAATTTCCCTCAGAAAATTCTTTAAAAAAATAAAACTCCTTGATTCTTATATGGTGGGAATGCAGTGGGGGCATCGTCGTAACTTGCAAAGGGATCCTAAAGCTTGAGTATTGATCAGTACTGAAAAGAGAAATCTATCTATCTTGGTTCTAAAGTCTTGCCACGGGCAAAATTTCTAATATCACTAGGCCTACTTAGAAAGCAGCAAAGGGAAAGCTTGAATTTCTTTGAAAATGGGGCCAGGAAGCTGTCTCACGGCAACCAAAGTTAGAGTCTACTTAGGTTTTATAATCCAGGTCTTATAATGGGCTTTTTCGCCCATCGCCTTTTTTGCCACATTATCAACAGGCCTTCGAATTTGTCAATTCATTGTTTTTTTTTGGTTCCCATAGTTTGCTCATTGTTCCTTTCGCCAACAGGCCTTTTTCGCCAATTAATCCAGTTCATAATGGCCTAAGAATCCAGTTCTTTTGTGTAAATCTCTTCAGGAAATCCTTTTGGGAAATTGAATAAATTTTGAAATAAATCAATAATTGTTATATCAACTTCACAAGGGAAATTAATATCTTTACATGAAAAGTAGAGATCATAGAATGAAAACAAGTCCATTTTCTAGAGGTAATTTCAGTAATTTAGTATTAATATAGGTGTGAGCCCTAGACAGGAACGCAAGTAGAAGATGACTTCTCGGGGACAAGGCCCCAATCGTAGTTTATTGCAAAGTTCTTGGCACTTCTTGCTCAATTTGTCAAATTTAGCTTGTTTTTTCTTTATTACACCCCCCCCCAGTAAATAAGTTTCCTACATACGTGTCTGACACTAGAGGCTCATGACTCGCAAAAAATCATAATATTAATATTTTCCCCTAAGTTATCTATTAGTTTCATATTACTTACATATCTTGTGCTATTCATATTAGCTTGAACCTCCTCCCCCCAAGAATCGAGAATTCGTTTGTTTTGGATTCGACAAAATTTACCAAAACAGGAAAAAATGTGTAAATTGTAAGGAAACTACAGTAATAGATTGAAAAATCAATGCTTTCGCAAATACGGTGCGTGCTCCTCATCCGTATTTTGTTCGTCATGATATTTAGTACAACGAAAACATGTAAGACTAGGCCTACGACTTAATTTTTATTCTTTATTTGTAGATGATGGAGACATTTCTTGGAGCGGGTCTTGGAGCTACACCATCCCAAAATGGCATTTCACCCTTACCAGCTCCTGTAAATGAAGGAAAAATCCTCGATAATCAAATAAGCCATTTCCCTCTCTTAACATTCCAAAATCCACCAAAATTCACTGACGAAGAAAAAGATTTGATTCGCCGAGGCGGTGGAATTTTACCTATACCTGGTATCTTAAAGCCATATAAATCAGTGTTTATACCACTAGTTATTGTGGCATCAGCAGTGGTGGTCCTCGTCATCGTTATTATTGCGGGTGTGGCAGCTGCATTTGCATCTGACCTTACCATGGACTGTTGCGATGGACCAAAACTTCTGTTTTTGGAAGACCAAGTAATTCAGAATTACATTGACAAGTACAAAAGGCAAGTAGATTCTAAACCTGTGAATAATATAAATTGGACGTCCATGGTTCCAGACTTAACTTTGGGTGATGTAGATGCTGTCGAAAATGGTGCGAATTCCAATTATCCTGTGGGCGAAAACAATACACAACTAACTCAATAAACTTCGGCCTTGCTAAAGTATAGAATTGGTCGCAACATAGCCTCTTCGACTCAGCTACAATTTATATTGAACTTCTCTTTGAAGATAAACCAAAATCATTAATTTATCTGGACCAGATAATGGATGGATTTCGCAAGGACTGTGAAAATATTGTAAAGAAAATAGTGTAAACTTCTGTGAAAATGTTTTTCCTTTTAAAGTTCATATAAATAATGTCATGTCTGTGGTAAACTCCTTGTTCATTCCACTTTGTATTGAGCGTTTGAATAAATTATTATAATTATAGGCATGTACTTGAGGCAGATGTACACAGGTGCACTCCTTAGGGCTCGGAACCCCCCACATCTTAAATTTTCAGGAATTTCTGGGAAACTCCTGTCAAATTAGCAAATAAAACTCGTTTTTATTGACCGCCCCCCCCCTGAAAAAATCCTCCGTATGTGCTTCTAGGAGTCCTGGACTCACAAGAAATGTCGTGATTTTAAGGTGATTTTTTGTGCTTTTTGTATTAGTTTCCAAACTACCCCCTCCCACTAAAGAATAAGGAATATAGGCCGACATTTATTTTGGGTTAGGCAGTTTTCGTCAAGACAAAAAAAAACAGCGAATTGCGAGAAAACTATACTTTCCCGAATATAGTGCTCACCCCATATAAAATCTTCATATGTATCTGGTTCGTTGTTAATTAAAAAAAAACACAGTTTTTCTGAGGCAAGTAGAGCGAAGTTGAAACATAAAACAACCAAAAATTAAAGCTTCAAATTTGGTATTATTTCTGCAAAATGGCCTCAGTCCAATGATTGGATCACGTTTTGGTTCTGATTAAATAAAAAAAACAATTTTTTTAAACTGAAAGTAAGGAGCGATATTAAAACTTAAACGAACAGAACTTATTCCGTATATGAAAGGGGCTGTCCCCTCCTCAACGCTTCGCTCTTTGCGCTAAAGTTTTTTATTGTTTAAAAAAAAAAAAGTTATGAGACAGAGTCAAACTTTAGCGTAAAGAGCGAGGCGTTAAGGAGGGGACAGCCCCTTTCATATACGGAATAATTTCTGTTCGTTTTAAGTTTTAATATCGCTCCTTACTTTCAGTTTAAAAAACTTGTTTTTTTTATTTAATTTCTGATCGTTTTTTAGTTAATGCAGCTTTTATTTTGAATTGAATAAGTAAACAAAATTTGCGTAAAATTTTACTTTTCTTTTGCTAAATGGATGTCTCTAAATTTGGTTATGACGTAATTTACAAATCAACTTACGTAACTAACTTCTATATTCGTATATTTTTCTTCTGGCAAAAAATACAAAGTAGCAGATTTTTGCAGATATGAGCTTGAAACCTAAGTAATAGAGTTTTCTGATACGCTGAATCTGACGGTTTGATTTTCATTAAAATTCTTTCACTTGTAGGGGATGTTTTCCCCCTCTTTAAAAAATCGGGTAAATTTTCTCAGGCTCGTAGCCTTTGATGAGTAATACTAATCTTAATAAAATTTATATATTTAGAATCAGCATTATTAACCCATTCTTTTGATGCATTTATTGACATCAAAATTCCGTTTTTAAAAGTTTCGATCACTATTGAGCCGTATCGCTTGTTTTTTTATTGTTTTTTTTTATTTCGTATATGTTAGCCTATTATGTATATGAGGGGGTTCTCCCCTTAGTAAATACCACGCTCTTTACGTTAAAAGTTAAAAAAAAAATTTAATTCACAAACCCCTGAATCAAAAAGACCGTTTAGTTAGAATAGATAGCTCTTTTGAAAGCACTAAAGAAAACTGTAGCGTAAAGAGCGAGGTATTGACTTGGGGGAGAACCCCCTCATATACGTTATAATTTCTGTTCGTTTTAAGTTCTAATGTTGCTTCTTATTTTCAGTAGAAAAAAACTTGTTTTTTTAATTTAATTTCTGATCGTTTTTTAAATAATGCTTGGAAATCCGGCGCCCCCTACATAGAAATGTCCCCTACGCCAAAAAAACATCCTCCATGGAAAGATTCTTCCGAGTAACCCCTTCCTCCAGCCCCACCCTCCAGAAAAAAATCCTTCCTGAAAATGTCTGTATACTTCCCAATAACCAATAAATAATGCTGGCAAGTCCGGCACCCCCTTCATGGCAATTTCCGTTCCCCCATGAAAACTTCATTCATGGACAGATCCTCTAACGTAAACCCCGACCCCCCCCCCACTACCAGAAAAAACCCTCCTGAAAACGTCTGTATACTTCCCAATAACCAATACTATATGTTAACATTGGGTATAAGTTCATAACTTTTAGCCCTCCCCCGGGGACTTCGGGGGATTAAGTCATCCTAAAAGACATAGTTATCATATTTTCGACCATGATGAACAAAATGGCTATCTCAAAATCTTGATCGGGTGACTTTGGGAAAAAAATTAGCGTGGGAGGGAGCCTAGTTGCCCTCCAATATTTTTGGTCACTTATAAAAGGTACTAGAATTTTGAGTTCCTTTCCAATGGGCCCTCTCGCGATATTCTAGGACCACTGGGTCAATACAATCACCGCTGGGGAAAAAAAAACAAATAAACACGCTTCCATGATCTTTCTTCTGGCAAAAAATACAAAATTCCACATTTTTGCAGATAGGAGCTTGAAACCTCTACAGTATGGTTCTCTGATACGCTGATATGATGGTGTGATCTTCATTAAGGTTCTATAACTTTTAGGGGGTCTTTCCCCCTTTTTTTGAAAATCTGCCAAATTTTAGCAGGCGCGTAACTTTTGATGGGTAGCACTAAACTTGATGAAAGCTATATATTTGAAATCAGCATTGAAATCTGATTCTTTTGATGTATCTATTGGTATCAAAAACCCGTTTTCTAGGATTTCGGTTACCATTGAACCGGGTCGCTCCTTACTTACAGTTCGTTACCACGAACTGTTTGAAAAGAACATTTCATGATTAGTTTATAGACAAGTCCGAAGGGAAGTCATTTTGATAATATTAGCACTACAGACTGACCTTAGAATTTGTACCATAACTAGAAATTCAAGGTCGTTTAGAGAGAAGTAACCAGAATTCCGAAGTTCATATTATGGTTTATTTGTACTTCATTTCGAGTAATACTAAAGCAGGTTTATCCAATTTAAAATTTTACATTACTCACTATGGGATTGGGCCATGGAAGGCCCACGGTCAGCTCCCATAAGTTCTGGAATAAAATATCGTTAATATATATATATATATATATATATATATATATATATATATATATATATATATATATATATATATATATATATATAGCCATGGAGGGCTAGGTGTTAGGTCCCATAAGTTCTGGAATCAAATATTTTTTTTTTTGGGGGGGGGGTCTTACCAAGGAGAGTCAGGGTTCAGCTCCCATAAGTTTTAAAAAAAATATCGTTAATAATTTTTATTTGGGGATGTCAGGCCATAGAGGGCCAGGGGTCAGCTCCCATAAGTTTTGATATAAAATGTCGTCAATATTTTTTTTGGCGGGCGGTGGTCGGGCCAAGGAAGGCCAGGGGTCTCCTCAAAAAACTTTTGGAATATAATTTTATTAAGTGTTTTTTTTTTTGGGGGGGGGGTCCAGGTTATAGAGGCCAGGGGCCAACCTCATAAGTTCAAAATAAAATATCGTCAATAGTTTTGTTTTTGGATGGGGAGGGTTTGAAATAGGGTGATGAAGGAGGCCCCATGATGGATTCTCACAGAACTAGAAAAGTCAGAGTTGAGATTTTTATTGCTTATCAACTAAAGGAAAGTCTTAGGGAATGGTGACTCCCACGCCACATTATATAGATGTCAGAATATGATTAGAATATATTCAACCTTTCACAAGTCGATCGACCCAGCTTCACTTCTTGGCTGTGGTCGCTATAATACACAGGTATCAAATGTGGAGTGTAGGCAATATAAAATATTGCTTAGTATTTGAGTATGCATAAAGTTGAACATAATAAAGTCGTAGAAGCCAAGAAAAGAATTTTAATATAGAAATCCAGAACAATCCTTAGATATCCAGTACAATCCTTAGAAATAAAGTAGTGAGGTGGTCATGGATTTGAGCCACCAAAAAACCCAACCATCAAGGGACCCAATACCCCCTCCCCCCACCTTTTTGGCCCCTCTCTCCATTTTTTTCATACTTTTTTGAAGTTTATTTTTTTACTTTTATTTTTCATATTTTTTTAAACAGAAATTTTTCAACTTTTTTTTACATGTCTTAAACTGACATGACATATACTTCAAAAAAATTCACGTTTAATATTTTCGAAACAAAAAATGAGAATGATATAGAAATGCTGGTCGTTTTCTTACTATTAGAAAAATAATATTCGTAGTAACACTTTTTTAATGAACTTTTTTGCACTTGGAAATTATTCAACTTCTTTTATGTGGCTGTACCAGTGGTACTCTATGGCTGCTTATCAACATTACATAGTTTATAATATATTTTCAATCAATATTTTTTTGTGCATTGGAAAGATAAGCACTTGCATCACATTAAAAAGAGTGAAGATGGCATTCTTTTGTCCTGATATTGATTGCTATTTTGCTACTCTTGATCAAAGACCAAAGGCTCATGGAATGGACTATTACAAAAGTCATTCATCAGTAAAGGAATATTGTCTTGGCAATTAGTTTGTAAAGATGTGGGAACGTCTTAGTAGAGACCTTGTTACTACAACCAAGACATTTGCCAACTTTTTTTGCATATCTGTATATTGACATGTACACAAACATATAGAATTATGTTTGTAGTAGCAATTTTTTTCTGACTTCGAATTTTTTGGAATTGAAAAATTATTCAACTTTTTTTGTTTTTTATTTATGCGACTGTATTACTGGTACTCTATGGCTACTCGTCAACAATAAATAGTTTATTATATATTTTCAATAAGTAGTTTTGTACATTGGAAGGGTAAACACTTGAATCATATTAAAAAAAATGAAGATGGCATTCGTTTGTTGTGATATTGATTGCTATGTAGCTACTCCTGGTCCAAGACCAAAAGATCATGGAATGGACTTTTACAAAGGTCATTCATCAATAACGGGCTATGGTGTTGGCAGTTGGTTTGCAAAGATGTGGGAACGCCTTAGTGGAGACCTTATTGTTAAAACCAGGATATTTTGAACTTTTTTATATGTCTTAAAATGACATGAAATATGCTTAAAACAGAAAAAAAATTCACATTTAATATTTTTGAGATATTAAATGAAAATGATATAGATATGTTTCTCGTGATTTTTATTATTAGAAAAATAATGTTTGTAGTACTACTTTTCTTTTTTTCTGACTTGGAATTTCTTGGACTTTTTTATTATTATTAAAAAAGTCATATCATCGCTTAAAATATATATATGACTTTATTAATTTCAACTTTACGTATACCCAATACTAAGCAATACTTTTCAAACCACATTATTCCAAAATTTCCCTCATATGAGCTGTTGTATCATCGCTAAAAATATATAAGATTTTATTAATTACGACGTTATACATACCCAAGTACTAAATAATACTTTTCATAAGGCATTATTCTATCATTTTCTACATAGGCCTGTCGTATCACCACTTAAAATATATATGACTTTATAAATTTCGAGTTTTTACATACCCCAATACTAAACAATGCTTTTCAAAAGGCATTATACTATCATTTTCTTCATAGGCCTGTCGTGTCATCACTTAAAATATATATGACTTTATTAATTTGAACTTTATGTATACCTAATACTAAGCTATGCTTTCCAAAAGGCTTTGTTCTTTGATTTCCCTCATATGAGCTGTCGTATCATCACTCAAAATATATACGATTTGATTAATATTAACTTTATATATACCCCATTAGTAAACAATACCTTTCAAAAAGGAATTGGTCTATCATTTCCGTCACAGTGCTATTGTATCGTCTCTTAAAATGTATATGACTTTATTAATGCTAAATTTGTGCATACACTAATACTAAGTAATACTTTTCAAAAAGGCTTTATTTTATTCTTTCCCTTACATTACTTTTTTAACATTGCTTGAAATATATATGACTTTATTAATGTCAACTTATGTATAACCTAATACAAAGCAATACTTGATAAATTCCCACTTGATATATCTCTAGCTCTAAAAAGAATTCCCTTCATCTCTCTCAAACTGTGGTAAAAGCCCTGTTAATATATATCGGATTCTAGTATACCCCCTATGAGCCTGCTAATATTATCTATGTCTCTGAAAATTCCTTTTCTTACATCATTGACTTTTTAATTAACATTCTAAACGTTTGACTTGCTAGCGAACCCTAAAAATAATTGGGAGCATAACAAAGTAATGCATAAAATATTTCTATTAAAATTGCGACCTGTAGAATATTAACATAAAAATATGTTTCATACATTATTATACATTATTAATATCAAGGAACAACTTTGGACATTTTAAATCTGTTTCATAAAATAATTCATAATGTTCTCTCTTGATAGTTTAGCTATTGTCTTCTCTTAGTTCGTAACCAGGAAAATCATCATTAATCCATTTTGAGTCATTTACAATGTTTACTGTGGCTATAGGTTCCCTATGCGTTTCATCATTGGTATTAGTGGCTTCATTTACTATATGTGTTTGTATATGATCAATGGTAGTAATAATATTGACATGCGCTTTATTTTCCATCAATTCATCTATATATTCATTAATGATATTGTCTGCCAATGCCCTTTTTATTTTACCAGTAATTTCACTGTCAATTTTTGCATTATTTTTACACAGGTAACAGTTCTGGCACGTTGACAAGATATGGTTAGCGGCATTAGTGCATCAGTAGGCCTTTCTTTTTCTCTTTGCTTTCATTTGAATGCTAATACCAGAACGGTTATGATAAGTTTTATAAGCTGGTAGCATGTTACCACTAAAACTAACATGAAGCCGTGCCTCTTCTTCGCCATTTATTCTTGTATTTGCATTCTCCTTGAGCACTATCATCTCTAGAAATGATAATCTTATGTATCCACCATTAACAATGTCGAATGGTTTCAGTAGTCCAAAGAAACCTAAACTCTCTCTGTCATGACAACGCACGCATACATTCCCAATAAGAACTCCATTTTCGCTTATCTCAGAGTTCAAGTATTTATCCTTGTCAGCATTCAACGCAACGATTATTTTATCATGTGCAGACGCTTTCTTCGAATATTTAATTTTCACCGTTTTTAAAAATATTATGCATGTGTTTATCCTTTTTTTGTACGAAAATCACTGATTTAATACATACAACAAACTAGGTATTGTCAATTACCAGCCATAGAGTACCACTTGGACAGTCGAGTAGTGCTTATGAACAACCATAGAGTACAATTGATGTCAGAAAAAAAAGAAAAGTGTTGCTAGAAACATTATTTTTCTAATAGTAAAGATCGCGACTAACATATCTATATCATTCTTATATTGTATTTCAAAAATATTAAGTATGAATTTTTTTTTGTTTTATACATATTTCATTTCATTTTAAGACATTTATAAAAAAAGTTGAAAAATATCCTGGTTGTAGTAACAAGGTCTTCACTAAGGTTTTCCCACATCTTTGTAAACCAACTGCCAAGACCTTAGCCCGTTATTGATGATTGACCTTTGTAATTTTCCATTCCACGAGCTTTTGGTCTCTGACCAAGAGTGGCGACATAGCAATCAATATCAGGACAAACGAATGTCATCTTCATTTTTTTTAATATGAAGCAAGTTTTAATCGTTCCAATGTACGAAAATACTGTTTGAAAATATATAATAAATTATGTAGTGTCGATGAGTAGTCATAGATACCACTAATACAGTCGCATAAATAAAAAAATAATAAAAAAAAGTTGAATAATTTTCCAAGTCCAAAAAATTCCAAGTAAAAAAAAGTGCTACTACAAACATTACTTTTCTAATAGTAAACATCACGATTAACATATCTATATTATTCTCGTTTTTTATTTCGAAAATATTAAATGTGAAAATTTTTTTCTTAAGTAAATTTCATGTCATTTTAAGGCACGTAAAAAATGTTGGAAAAATGTGTGTTTAAAAAATATAAAAAATAAAAGTTAAAATAATTAAACTTCAAACAAAAGTATGATAAATGGGGGGAGGAGCCAACAGGTTAGGGGGAGAGGATTTTGGGGTCATTGGTGGTTCAAATTCATAACCACCTCACAACTTGATTTCAAAGGATTGTACGGGATTTCTAAGGATTGTTCTGGATTTCTATATTAGAGTTCTTTTTTTAGCGCCTACGACTTTATTAGTTTCGACTTTATGCATACTCTAATACTAAACAATATTTTATATTGCTTACATTCCTCATTAGGTACTTGTGTATTATAGCGACCACAGCCAAGAAGTGAAGCTAGGTCAATCGACTTTTGAAAGGTTGAATACATTCTAGTCATATTCTGACATTTATATTATGCGGCATGGGAGTCACCATTCCCTCGGACTTACCTTTAGTTCATAAATAATTAAAATTTCAACCCTTTGAGTGTACTTAAATCAAATGACTTCTGAAGGTTGAATATATCTTGACGTGTTTGCTCAGGTATTTTTTATACAAATGAGATACCTTTCTGTATTACAGAATAAATTATGTAATTTCTGTATAAAAACATAACTGTTTCTGGTCGTTTTATACGATCTAGTTCAATATTGCATACAGCTTTTGGTCCGATTGAAACTGATCAAGTTCAGTCGCACTAGGTGTCACACTACTAATAATCTAATGAACTGTGTCCGAATACGTCGTGAAAATTTCCCCCAGAGCCCCGGGAAAGTGTTGTTAGTTATCCAAAGGTGCATATAAGATTTTTATGGACGGGTTGAGCGCATAAACATTATAGGAGGCTTATCTGATTGGAAATTGAAAGTTCTAGCTCCTTTTTAGGAGTCAAAAGGGATCAAAGGGCAACTACTCCTCCCCATCACTCTTTTTTCCAAAACTACGTCTGATCAAAAGTTTAAAATAGCCATTTTGCTCAAAATTGCCCAAAGATCATATAACAAAGCCTCCGGGGTTGACTTAGCCCCACAGAATCCGGAGGTATGGGTTGTAAGTTATTACCCGGGAGTATATTTGGTTTTTATGGAAGAGGTGGTCACATAAATAGTTGAGGAGGCTCATTTGATTAGAAATTGAAAGTTTTAGATCCCCAATTTAAGAGTCAAAAGTGATCAGAGAGCAACCACCGCCCCCCCCCCCCTACGCTTTCTTTTCCTAAATGCCTCCGATCGAAATTTTGATATAACCATTTCGTTCAAAATAGTCCAGAGATTACAGATCAATTCCTCATAGGTTGGCGCAACCCCCAAGAGCACGGGGGCAAGGGTATTGAGTTATGTCCCGGGGGTATAAAAGGCTCTTATAGAAGGGTCTTAGCATAGACTTTGGAGGAAACTCGTTTGATTGGAAATGAAAGTTCTAGTTCCCTTTTCAAGAGTCAAAAGTAATCAGTGGGCAAGTAGCTCTTTTCTCCAAATGCATCCTATTGAGCTTTTGAGATGGTCATTTTGTTCAAAACAGTCCAAAGATCATATAACAATACCTTCGGGTTTGACAAGACCCCTCAGAGCCTGAGGGCAAGGGTTGTAAGTTATTCCTCAGGGGCATATCAAGTTTTCATGGAAGGGGTGGTCGTATACACTTTGAACGAGGCTTATTTGATTGAAAATTGAATGTCTTAGTTCCTTTTTAAGAGTCAAAAGCGATCGGACCCACCTCCCCTAGGCCATCTTTTCCCTAAATGCATACGATGAAAATTTTGAAGTAGCCATTCTGTTCAAAATTGTCCAAAGATCATATAAAATGCCTCCCAGGGTATGGGTTGTAAGTTATAACCCAGGGGCATATATGGTTCTTACGGAAGGAGTGGGGAAAGTCATTTTGTTCAAAATAGTTTAAATGTCCAATATGTATGGTTCAGGGTATGATACCCCCACCCCCCACTCTATCCCTCGAGGCAAGGGCTATAAGTTATGCTAGATGTCCATCGTTAATATATAAAGTTTTTTTTATGGAAGGGGTGGTCGTATACACTTTGAAGGAGGCTTATTTGATTGAAAAATTGAAAGTTTTAGTTCCTTTTAGAGTCAAAAGTGATCGGAGTGCAACTAGAACCCACACCCCCCCTTTATGTCCTCTTTTCCCCAATTACATCCGATCAGAGTTTTGAAATAACCATTCCGTTCAAAATTGTCCAAAGATTATATAAAAATGCCTCCGGGGTTGACAGAACCCGGGGGTTTGGGTTGTAATTTAAACCCTTGGGCATATATGGTTCTTATGAAAGAGGTTGTCGCATAAACTTCGGAGGAGGTTCATTTGATTGTAAATTGAAAGTCCTAATTCCCAATTTTAAGAGTCAGAAGTGATCAGCCCCCACACCCTTATTCCTAATATGTCTCCAATCGAAATTTTGAGATAGACATTTTGTTTAAAATAGTCAAAATGTTAAATAAGTATGGTTCCGGGTTTGATAACCCCCACTGCATCCCTCGAGGCAAGGGCTATAAGACATGTGTATTGCCCATCGTTAATATATATAAGTTTTTTATGGAAGGGATGGTCACATAAACTTTGGAGAAGGCTCATTTGATTGGTAATCGACATTTTTTGTGTCCTTTTTAAGAGTATAACGGTATCGGAGGGTAACCAGCCTCCCCCTCCCCCTCAAATTTTTTTCCCCCATATGCTTCCAATCAATATTTTGAAAAAGCAATTTTGTTCAAAATAGTTCAAAATTCAAATAACTATAATTTAGGGGTTGAAAAAATTCACAAAGCCCATGGGGCAAAGGCTGTAGCTTATTCAAGTTGCCCGTCGTTAACCAATAAGATTTTTGTGGAAAAGATGGCCGCAAAATTTGGAGGGGACTCTTTCGAATAGAAATTGAAACTTCGAGTTCTTTTTTAAAGTCAAAAGAGATCAAATGGCAGCTGGCCTCCCTCTCCCTATTCCCTAAAGACAGCTGGTCATAATTTTGAGATAGTCATTTTGTTCAAAATCGTCGAAAGGCCAAATATCTATGCTTCCAGGTTTGAGCCCCCCCCTCCCCGGGGCAAGGGCTGTGAACTATGCAAGTTGCTTTTGGTTACTTTTATGCTTCGTTTACTTTCATACTTGTATTTACTGATTTACGGGCAACTTTGACTTACGGAACAAGGGCTTCAAATTTTGCAAATTGCTTATTGTAACTTTGATACTTTGTTTGCTTTGATACTTTTTTACTTTTATACTTTCTTTACTTTCATATTGCTACTTTGAAACAAGTTTTGATACTTTGATGAAACTCTGATCAGAGGCAACGCTGTAGCGTTGCCTTTAGTAAAGGTTATACGGCTCCAATGTTTTATGTTGTTTTTTTTCCCAGAGGTACTTCATATGGAAGGATTCATCGTATAAACTTCAAAGGGGGCTCATTCGAATGTAAATCGAGAGTTTTAGTGCCATTTTTAATAGTCGAAAATGATTGGAGGGCAACTAGCCCCCCCCACGCCCATCATTCCCCCTAACACAACTTCAAAACAGGCTCATTTGATTGGAAATTAAAGGGCTAGTGCCCTTTTTAATAGTCGAAAATGATTGGAGTGCAACTAGTTCCCCCCACCCCCCCAAGCCCATCATTTCCCCAAACACATCCAATCAAAATTTTGAGATAGCCATTTTGTTCAGCGTAGTTGATTTCCAGATACAAAAATATATTTTTGAGAAGGACACTCCCCAGAACCTTCAGGGCAAGGGTTTTAAGTTATGCCCTGGGGGAATATAAGGTTTTTATAGAAGGCTTTGTCGTAGAAACTTCAAAAAAGGCCCATTCGTTTAGAAATTTACAAAGCTAGTGCCCTTTTTAATAGTCGAAAGTGATTGGAGGGCACCTAGCCCCCCCCCCCACGCTCATCATTTCCCCAAACATATCCAATCAAAATTTAGAGATAGCCATTTTGTTCAGCGTAGTTTATTTCCAGATAGAAAATACATTTTTGAGGAGGACACTCCCCCACAACCAACAGGGCAAGGGTTTTAAGTTATGCCCTGGGGGCATATAAGGTTTTTATAGAAGGTGTTGTCGTAGAAACTTCAAAACAGGCTCATTCGACTGGAAATTAAAGGTTGAGGAGGATACTCCCCAACAACCTTCAGGGCAAGGGTTTTATGTTATGCCCTGGGGGCATATAAGGTTTTTATAGAAGGCGTTGTCGTAGAAACTTCAAAAAAGGCCCATTCGATTGGAAATTCAGAAAACTAGTGTTCTTTTTAATAGCCAAAAGTGATTGTAGGGAAACTAGCCCCCCCCCCCCACGCCCATCAGTCCCCCAAACAAATCCAATCAAAATTTGAGATAGCCATTTTGTTCAGCGTAGTTGATTTTTAGATAGAAAATATGTTTTTGAGAAGGACACTCCTCCACAACCCTCAAGGGAAGGGTTTTAAGTTACACCCTGGGGGCATATAAGGTTTTTGTAAAAGGCGGTGTCGTAGAAACTTCAAAAAAGGCTAATTCGATTGGAAATTCAAAGGGCTAGTGCCCTTTTTAATGGTCAAAAATGGTTGAAGCGCAACTAACCCCCCTCTTCCCCAACCACATCCAATAAAAATTTTGAGATAGTCATTTTATTAAACGTAGTTTTAAGTTCTGGAAATTTTGTCTTTGAGCATGACAACTCCCCCACAGCCCTCATGGCAAGGGTTGTAATTTAAGGATTCTCCGAATCCTTCCCATTATTTCTTATGGAAGGGATGCTCGTATAAACTTTAGAGAGGGCTCATTTGACTGAAAATTGAAAGTTCTTGTTCACTTTTTAAGAGTCAAAAGAGATTGGAGGTTAACTAGCCCCCCCCCGCCGCCTCGACGCCCTAATTGCATCAGATAAAAACTTTAGAAATAGACATTTTGTTAAAATAGTTTGAAGTTCTGATAAAAAAAAACTCCGGTGTCGACACAGCCCAACAGAGCCCGGGGGTAGGTGTTGTAAGTTATGCCCTGGGGCATAACTTATTAAGGGGGGCTTTTTTTCCAAGAGGCACTTTATATGGAAGGATGCGTCGTAGAAACTTCGAAGGGGGCTCATTCAATTGGAAATCGAGAGTTCTAGTGCCCTTTTTAATAGTCGAAAATGATTGGAGGGCAACTACCCCCCCCCACGCCCATCATTCCCCCAAACACATCCAATCAAAATTTTGAGATAGCCATTTTGTTCAGCGTAGTTGTTTTCCACATAGAAATATCTTTTTGAGGAGGACGCTCCACCACAACCCTCAGGGCAAGGCTAATAAGTTTTGCCCTGGGGGCATATAAGGTTTTATAGAAGGCGCTGTCGTAAAAACTTCAAAACAGGCTCATTTGATTGGAAATTCAAAAAGCTAGTGCCCTTTTTATAGTCGAAAGTGATTGGAGGGCAACTAACCCCCCCACGCCCTTCTTTTCCCCAAACGCATCCAATCAAAATTTTGAGATGACCATTTTGTTCAGCGTCGTTGATTTCCAGATAGAAAATATGTTTTTGAGGAGGACACTCCCCCACAACCTTCAGGGCAAGGGTTTTAAGTTATGCCCTGGGGGCATATAAGGTTTTCATAGAAGGTATTGTCGTAGAAACTTCAAAACAGACTCATTCGATTGGAAACTAAAGGGCTAGTGCCCTTTTTAATAGTCGGAAGTGATTGAAGTGTAACTAGACCCCCCCCCCCCTCACGTCCCTCATTTCTCCAAACACATCGAATCAAAATTTCTGAAATAGCCATTTTGCTGAGCGTAGTGATTTTCAGATAGAAAATATGTTTTTGAGGAGGACACTCCCCCACAGCCTTCAGGGCAAGGGTTTTAAGTTATGCCCTGGGGCATATAAGGTTTTTATAGAAGGCGTAGAAACTTCAAAGGGGGCTCATTAGATTGGAGATCGAGAGTTCTAGTGCCCTTTTAATATTCGAAAGTGATTGGAGGGCAACTAGCCCTCCCCCCACGCCCATCAATCCCCCAAACACATCCAATCAAAATTTTGAGATAGCCATTTTGTTCAGCATAAATGATTTCCGAATATAAAATATGTTTTTGAGGAGGACACTCCCCCACAACCTTCAGGGCAAGGGTTTTAAGATATGACCTGGGGACATATAAGATTTTTATAGAAGGCGTCGTCGTAGAAACTTTAAAAAAGGCTCATTCGATTGGAAATTCAAAAAGCTAGTGCCATTTTTAATAGTCGAAAGTGATTGGAGGGCAACTAAACCCCCTCTGACGCCCACCTTTTCCCAAAACACTCCAATCAAAATTTTGAGAAAGCCATTTTATTTAAGGTAGTTTAAATTTCTGCAAATTAGGTCGTTGAGGATGACAACTCTCCCACAGCCCTCATGGCAAGGGTTGTAATTTAAGAATTCTCCGAATCCTTCCCATTATTTCTTATGGAAGGGATGCTCGTATAAACTTTCGAGAGGGCTCATTTTACTGAAAATTGAAAGTTCTTGTTCACTTTTTAAGAGTCAAAAGAGATTGGAGGGTAACTAGCCCCCCCCCCACCTCCTCGCCGCCCTAAATGCATCAGATAAAAATTTTGAGATAGACATTTTGTTAAAATAGTTCGAAGTTCTGATAACAAAAAACTCCGGTGTCGACACAGCCCAACAGGGCCCGGGGGTAGGTGTTGTAAGTTATGCCCTGGGGCATAACTTGTTAAGGGGGGCTTTTTTTCCAAGAGGCACTTTAAATAGAAGGGGTCGTCATAGAAACTTCAAAGGGGGCTCATTCGATTTGAAATAGAGAGTTCTAGTGCCCTTTTCAATAGCCGAAAATGATTAGAGGGCAACTGTCCCCCCGCCCACGCCCATCATTCCCCCAAACACAGCCAATCAAAATTTTGAGATAGCCATTTTGATCAGCGTAGTGGATTTCCGGATGGAAAATATATTTTGAGGACACTTCCCCACAACCCTCAGGGCAAGGGCTATAAGTTATGCCCTGGGGGCATATAAGGTTTTTATAGAAGGCGTTGTCGTAAAAACTTCAAAACAGGCTCCTTTGATTGGAAATTCAACAAGCTAGTGCCCTTTTTAATAGTCGAAAGTGATTGGAGGGCAACTAGCCCCCCCCCCCACAACCATCAATCCCCCAAAAACGTCCAATCAAAATTTTGAGATAGCCATTTTGTTCATCGTAGTTGATTTCCAGATAGAAATTATATTTTTGAGGAGGACACTCCCCCACAGCCCTTAGGGCAAGGATTTTAAGTTATGCCCTGGGGGCTTATAAGGTTTTTATAGAAGTCGTTGTCGTAGAAACTTCAAAAAAGGCTCATTCGATCGGAAATTCAACACGCGAGTGCCCTTTTTAATAGTCGAAAGTGATTGAAGGGCAACTAACCCCCCAACGCTCTTCTTTTCCCCAAACGAATCCAATCAAAATTTTGAGATGGCCATTTTGTTCAGCGTAGTTGATTTCCAGATAGAAAATATGTTTTTGAGGAGGACACTCCCCCACAGCCTTCAGGGCAAGGGTTTTAAGTTATGCCCTGGGGGCATATAAGGTTTTCATAGAAGGTATTGTCGTAGAAACTTCAAAACAGACTCATTCGATTGGAAACTAAAGGGCTAGTGTCCTTTTTAATAGTCGAAAGTGATTGGAGGGCAACTAACCCCCCAACGCTCTTCTTTTCCCAAAACGAATCCAATCAAAATTTTGAGATAGCCATTTTGTTCAGCGTAGTTGATTTCCAAACAGTATATATGATATTGAGGAGGACACTCCCCCACAACCCTCAAGGCAAGGGTTTTAAGCTATGTCCTTGGGGCATATAAGGTTTCTATAGAAGGCGTAGTCGTAGAAACTTCAAAAAAGGCTCATTCTATTGGAAATTACAAAAGGCTAGTGCGCTTTTTAATAGTCGAAAGTGATTGGAGGGCAAATAGCCCCCCCCCACGCCCATCATTCCCCAAACAAATCTAATCAACATTTTTAGATAGCCATTTTGTTCAGCGTAGTTGATTTTCAGATAGAAAATATGTTTTTGAGGAGGACACTCCCCCACAACCCTCAGGGCAAGGGTTTTAAGTTACGCCCTGGGGGCACATAAGGTTTTTATAGAAGGCGTTGTCGTAGAAACTTCAAAACAGGCTAATTCGATTGGAAATTCAAAGAGCTAGTGCTCTTTTTAATAGTCGAAAGTGATTGGAGGGCAACTAACCCCCCTCTCACGCCCACCTTTTCCCAAAACACATCCAATCAAAATTTTGAGACAGCCATTTTATTAAGCGAAGTTTTAAGTTCTGGAAATTAGGTCTTTAAGGATGACAACTCTCCAACAGCCCTCATGGCAAGGGTTGTAATTTAAGGATTCTCCGAATCCTTCCCATTATTTCTTATGGAAGAGATGCTCGTATAAACTTTCGAGAGGGCTCATTTGACTGAAAATTGAAAGTTCTTGTTCACTTTTTAAGAGTCAAAAGAGATTGGAGGGTAACTAGGCCCCCCCCCCCCCACCTCCTCGACGCCCTAAATGCATCAGATAAAAAAAATAGCGACGAAGACCACACTGCCTTTCCATCACAAACAACAAAAGTACGAAGAACAAAAGGGAAATCTTTTTGTAAGACAGTGGAGATATACTGTCGCCCGATATACAACGCCCGGGGGTAGGCGTTGTAAGTTATGCCCTGGGGCGTAACTTGTTAAGGGGGGCTTTTTTTCCAAGAGGCACTTTATATAGAAGGGGTCGTCGTAGAAACTTCAAAGGGGGCTCATTCGATTTGAAATAGAGAGTTCTAGTGCCCTTTTCAATAGTCGAAAATTATTAGAGGGCAACTGTCCCCCCCATGCCCATCATTCCCCCAAACACATCCAATCAAAATTTTGAGATAGCCATTTTGATCAGCGTAGTTGATTTCCGGAAGGAAAATATATTTTGAGGACACTCCCCCACAACCCTCAGGGCAAGGGCTATAAGTTATGCCCTGGGGGCATATAAGGTTTTTATAGAGGGCGTTGTCGTAAAAACTTCAAAACAGGCTCATTCGATTGGAAATTCAACAAGCTAGTGCTCTTTTAATAGTCGAAAGTAATTGGAGGGCAACTAGCCCCCCCCCCACGCCCATCAATCGCCCAAAAACGTCCAATCAAAATTTTGAGATAGCCATATTGTTCAGCGTAGTTGATTTCCAGATAGAAAATATGTTTTTGAGGAGGACAGTCCCCACAACCCTCAGGGCAAGGGTTTTAAGTTATGCCCTGGGAGCATATAAGGTTTTTATAGAAGGTGTTGTCGTAGAAACTTCAAAAAAGGCTCATTCGATTAGAAATTCAAAAAGCTAGTGCCCTTTTTAATAGTCGAAAGTGATTGGAGGTCAACTAGCCCCCCCCCCAACGCCCATCTTTTCCCCAAACGCATCCAATCAAAATTTTGAGATTGCCATTTTGTTCAGCGTAGTTAATTTCCACATAGAAAATATTTTTTTCAGGAGAACACTCCCCCACAACCTTCAGGGCAAGGGTTTTAAGTTATGCCCTGGGGGCATATAAGGTTTTTATAGAAGGTATTGTCGTAGAAACTTCAAAACAGACTCATTCGATTGGAAACTAAAAGGCTAGTGCTCTTTTTAATAGTCATAAGTGATTGGAGTGCAACTAGCCCCCCCCCCCCCTGACCCACCATTTCCCCAAACACATTCAATCAAAATTGTGAAATGGCCATTTTTTTCAGCGTAGTTTATTTTCTCAAAGATAATACATTTTTGAGGGGAACCCTCCCCCCAAGCCCTCACGGTAAGGGTTTTAAGATATAATCTGGGGGCATATAAGGTTTTTAAAGAACGCGTTGTCGCAGAAAGTTAAAAAAGGGCTCAATCGGTTTGAAATTCAAAGAGCTAGTGCCCTTTTTAATAGTTGAAAGTGATCGGAGGGCAACTAACCCCCCAACGCTCTTCTTTTCCCCAAACGAATCCAATCAAAATTTTGAGATGGCCATTTTGTTCAGCGTCGTTTATTTCCAGATATAAAATATGTTTTTGAGGAGGACACTCCCCCACAACCCTCAAGGCCAGGGTTTTAAGTTACACCCTGGGGGGCATATAATGTTTTTATAGAAGGCGGTGTCGTAGAAACTTCAAAAAAGGCTCACTCGATTGGAAATTCAAAGAGTTAGTTCTCTTTTTAATAGTCGACAGTGGTTTGAGGGCAACTCACCCCCCTCTCATGCCCAACTCTACCCCAAACATATCCAATAAAAATTTTGAGACAGCCATTTTATTAAACGTAGTTTTATGTTCTGTAACTTAGGTCTTTGAGGATGACAACTCCCCCACAGCCCTCATGGCAAGGGTTTTAAATTAAGGATTCTCCGAATCCTTCCCATTATTTTTTATGAAAGGGATGCTCGTATAAACTTTCGAGAGGGCTCATTTGACTGAAAATTGAAAGTTCTTGTTCACTTTTTAAGAGTCAAAAGAGATTGGAGGGTCCCTAGCCCCCCCCCCCGCCTCCGCGACGCCCTAATTGCATCAGATAAAAATTTTAGAAATAGACATTTTGTTAAAATAGTTTGAAGTTCTGATAACAAAAAACTCCGGTGTCGACACAGCCCAACAGAGCCCGGGGGTAGGTGTTGTAAGTTATGCCCTGGGGCATAACTTATTAAGGGGGGCTTTTTTTCCAAGAGGCACTTTATATGGAAGGATGCGTCGTAGAAACTTCAAAGGGGGCTCATTTAATTGGAAATTGAGAGTTCTAGTGCCCTTTTTAATAGTCGAAAATGAATGGAGGGCAACTACCCCCCTCCCACGCCAATCATTCCCCCAAACACATCCAATCAAAATTTTGAGATAGCCATTTTGTTCAGCGTAGTTGATTTCCAGATGGAAAATATATTTTTGAGGAGGACAATCCCCCACAACCCTCAGGGCAAGGCTAATAAGTTATGCCCTGGGGGCATATAAGGTTTTATAGAAGGCGCTGTCGTAAAAACTTCAAAACAGGCTCATTTGATTGGAAATTCAAAAAGCTAGTGCCCTTTTTATAGTCGAAAGTGATTGGAGGGCAACTAACCCCCCCACGCCCTTCTTTTCCCCAAACGCATCCAATCAAAATTTTGAGATGACCATTTTGTTCAGCGTCGTTGATTTCCAGATAGAAAATATGTTTTTGAGGAGGACACTCCCCCACAACCTTCAGGGCAAGGGTTTTAAGTTATGCCCTGGGGGCATATAAGGTTTTCATAGAAGGTATTGTCGTAGAAACTTCAAAACAGACTCATTCGATTGGAAACTAAAGGGCTAGTGCCCTTTTTAATAGTCGGAAGTGATTGAAGTGTAACTAGACCCCCCCCCTCACGCCCATCATTTCCCCAAACACATCCAATCAAAATTTTGAGATAGCCATTTTGTTCAGCCTAGTTGATTTTCAGATAGAAAATATGTTTTTGAAGTTTTTGTAGTAGAAACTTCAAAAAAGGCTTATTCGATTGGAAATTCAAAAAACTAGTGTCTTTTTTAATAGTCGAAAGTGATTGGAGGGCATCTAGCCCCCCCTCCCACGCCCATCATTCCCCCAAACAAAGCCTATCAAAATTTTGAGATAGCTATTTTGTTCATCGTAGTTGACTTTCAGATAGAAAATATATTTTTCAGTAGAACACTCCCCCACAACCCTCAAGGCAAGGGTTTTAAGTTACATCCTGGGGGGCATATAAGGTTTTTATAGAAGGTGGTATTGTAGAAACTTCAAAAAAGGCTCATTCGATTAGAAATTCAAAGGGCTAGTGCCCTTTTTAATAGTCAAAAGTGATTTGAGGGCAACTAACCTCCCTCTCACGCCCAACTTTTCCCCAAACACATTCAATCAAAATTTTGAGACAACCATTTTATAAAACGTAGTTTTAAGCTCTGGAAATTAGGTTCTTGAGGATGAGAACTCCCCACAGCCCTCAGGGCAAGGGTTGTAATTTAAGGATTCTCCGAATCCTTCCCATTATTTCTTATGGAAGGGATGTTCGTAAAAACTTTCGAGAGGGCTCATTTGACTGAAAATTGAAAGTTCTTGTTCACTTTTTAAGAGTCAAAAAAGATTGGAGGGTAACTAGCCCCCCCCTCCTCCTCCACGCCCTAAATGAATCAGATAAAAATTTTGAGATAGAAATTTTGTTAAAATAGTTCGAAGTTCTGATAACAAAAAACTCCGGTGTCGACACAGCCCAACAGGGCCCGGGGGTAGGCGTTGTAAGTTATGCCCTGGGGCATAACTTATTAAGGGTTTTTTTTTCCTCAGAGGCACTTTATCAAAATTTTGAGATAGCCATTTTGTTCCGCGTAGTTGATTTCCAGATAGAAAATATATTTTTGTGGAGGACACTCCCCCACAACCCTCAGGGCAAAGGTTTTAAGTTGTGCCCTGGGGGCATATAAGGTTTTTATAGAAGGCGTTGTCGTAGAAACTTCAAAATAGGCTCATTTGATTGGAAATTCAAAAAGCTAGTGCCCTTTTTAATAGTCGAAAGTGATTGGAGGGCAACTAGCCCCCCCCCCACGCCCATCATTTCCCCAAACACAACCAAACAAAATTTTGAGATAGCCATTTTGTTCAGCGTAGTTGATTTCTAGTTAGGCATTATATTTTTGTTAGGGAAACTCCCCCAAAACCATTAGGGCAACGAGTATAACTTGTGCCCTGGGGGCATATAAGGTTTTATAGAACGTGTTGTCGTAGAAACTTCAAAAAATGCTAATTCGACTGGAAATTCAAAAAGCTAGCGCCCTTTTGAATAGTCAAAAGTGATTGGAGGGCAACTAGCGCCCCCCCCTCCCCCACGCCCATCATTTCCCCAAGCGCATCCAATCAAAATTTTGAGATAGCGTTTTGGTTCAGCGTATTAGATTTCAAGATTGAAAATATGTTTTTGATGAGAATACTCCCCCAAAGCCTTCAGGGCAAGGGCATTAAGGTGCACCCTGGGGGCAAATGTGGGTATTATAGAAGGCGTTGTATTAGAAACTTCAAAAAAAGTTCATTCGATTGGAAATTCAAAGAGCTAGTGCACTTTTTAATAGTTGAAAGTGATTGTAGGGCAACTAGCCCCCCCCCCCACGCCCATCAATCCCCCAAACACATCCAATCAAAATTTTGAGATAGCCATTTTGTTTAGCGTAGTTTTTTTCCAAATAGAAAATATATTTTTGAGGAGGACACTCCTCCACTACCCTCAGGGCAAGGGTTTTAAGTTAGGCCCTGGGGGCATATAATGTTTTTATCGAAGGTGTTGTCGTAGAAACTTCAAAACAGGCTCATTCGATTGGAAATTGAAGGTTGAGGAGGACACTCCGCCACAACCCTCAGGGCAAGGGTTTTAAGTTATGCCCTGGGGGCATATAAGGTTTTTATAGAAGGTATTGTCGTAGAAACTTCAGAACAGGCTCATTCGATTGGAAATTAAAGGGCTAGTGCCCTTTTTAATTGTCAAAAGTGATTGGAGGGCCACTAACCCCCCCCCCCCCATGCCCATCATTCCCCCAAACACAGCCAATAAAAATTTTGAGATAGCCATTTTGTTCAGCGTAGTTGATTTTCATATAGAAAATATATTTTGAGGAGGACAATCCCCCACAATCCTCAGAACAAGGGTTTTAAGTTATGCCCTGGGGGCATATAAGGTTTTTATAGAAGGTGTTGCCGTAGAAACTTCAAAAAAGGCTCATTCGATTGGAAACTCAAAGAGCTAGTGCCCTTTTTACTAGTCGAAAGTGATTTGAGGGCAACTAACCCCCCTCTCACGCCCATCTTTTCCCCAAACATATCCAATCAAAATTTTGAGACAGCCATTTTATTAAACGTAGTTTTAAGTTCTGGAAATTAGGTCTTTGTGGATGACAACTCCCCCACAGCCCTCAGGGCAAGGGTTGTAATTTAAGGATTCTCCGAATCCTTCCCATTATTTCTTATGGAAGGGATGCTCTTATAAACTTTCGAGGGGGCTCATTTGACTGAAAATTGAAAGTTCTTGTTCATTTTTTAAGAGTCAAAAGAGATTGGAGGGTAACTAGCCCCCCCCCCTCCTCCATGCCCTAAATGCGTCAGATAAAAATTTCGAGATAGACATTTTGTTAAAATAGTTCGAAGTTCTGATAACAAAAAACTCCGGTGTCGACACAGCCCAAAAGGGGCCGGGGGTAGGCGTTGTAAGTTATGCCCTGGGGCATAACTTATGAAGGGGGCTTTTTCCCAGAGGCACTTTATATGGAAGGGGTCGTCTTAGAAACTTCAAAGGGGGTTCATTAGATTGGAAATCGAGAGTTCTAGTGCCCTTTTTAATAGTCGAAAATGATTCGAGGGCAACTATCCCCCCACGCCCCATCATTCCCCCAAACACATCCAATCACAATTTTGAGATAGCCATTTTGTTCAGCGTAGTTGATTTCCAGATAGAAAATATATTTTTGAGGAGGAAACTCCCCCACAACCCTCAGGGAAAGGGTTTTAAATTATGTCCTGGGGCATATAAGGGTTTTATAGAAGGCGTTGTCGTAGAAACTTCAAAACAGGCTCATTTGATTGGAAATTAAAAAAGCTAGTGCCCTTTTCTATTGTCTAAAGTTTTTAGAGGGCAACTAGCCCCCTCCCTCCACGCCTAATTGACCTCCCCACCGAACTTATCAAAATGTTGAGATATCCTTTTGGTTCAAATGAGTTATTTCTAAATATGAAATATACATGTTTGAGGAGATAATCCCCTGAAGCCTTTTCGGAACGGTGGAAAAGTCTTTTTTGGAGGGCATTTAAGGTTTTTATTGAACGCTCTGTTGTAAAAATCTCAAAAAAGGTTCTTTTAATTTGAAATTAAATGGCTAGTGCTCAGTTTAATAGTTGAAAGTGATTGGACTGCCATTAGCCCCCCCCCCTCCACGCCCATCATTTCTCCAAACACATCCAATAAAAATTTTGAGATAGCCATTTTGTTCAGCGTAGTTGATTTACACATAGAAATTATATTTTTGAGGAAGACACTCCCCCACAACCCTCAGGGCAAGGGTTTTAAGTTATGCCCTGGGGGCATATAAGGTTTTTATAGAAGGTGTTGTCGTAGAAACTTCAAAAAAGGCTCATTCGATTGGAAATTTAAAAAGCTAGTGCACTTTTAATAGTCGAAAGTGATTAGAGGGCAACTAGCCCCCCCCATCCCTCCCCCCACGCCCATTATTCCCCCAAACACATCCAATCAAACTTTTGAGGACACTCCCCCACAACCCTCAGGGCAAGGGTTTTAAGTTATGCCCTGGAGAAATATAAGGTTTTTATAGAAGGTGTTGTCGTAGAAACTTCAAAACAGGCTCATTCGATTGGAAATTAAAGGTTGAGGAGGACACTCCCCCACAACCCTCAGGGCAAGGGTTTTAAGTTATAACCTGGGGGCATATAAGGTTTTTATAGAAGGTGTAGTCGTAGAAACTTCAGAACAGGCTCATTCGATTGGAAATTAAAGGGCTAGTGCCCTTTTTAATAGTCGCAAATGATTGGAGTGCAACTAGCCCCCCCCCCACGCCTATCATTTCCCCAAACACATCAAATCAAAATTTTGATATAGCCATTTTGTTCAGCGTAGTTGATTTCCAGATAGAAAATATATTTTTGAGGAGGATACTCCCCCACAACCCTCAGGGCAAGGGTTATAAGTTATGCCCTGGGGGCATATAAGGTTTTTATAGAAGGCGTTGTTGTAGAAACTTCAAAACAGGCTCATTCGATTGGAAATTCAAGGGGATGGTGCCCTTTTTAATAGTCGAAAATGATTGGAGTGCCACCAGTCCCCCCCCCCACGCCCATCTTTTCCCCAAACATATCCAATAAAAATTTGGAGATAGCCATTTTGTTGAGCGTAGTTAATTTCCCGATAGAAAATATATTTTTGAGGAGGACACTCCCCCACAACCCTCAGGGCAAGGGTTTAAAGTTATGCCCTGGCGGCATATAAGGTTTTTATAGAAGGTGTTGTCGTAGAAACTTCAAAAAAGGCTCATTCGATTGGAAATTCAAAAAGCTAGTGCAATTTTTAATAGTCGAAAGTGATTGGAGGGCAACTAGCCCCCCCCCTCCCCCCACGCCACTGATTCCCCCAAACACAACCACTCAAAACCGGCAGATTGCCATTTTGTTTCGTATACTTGAATCCCAAACGGTCATTACGTGCTTTAAAATGAAAATCCTCTAAACCCCTCAAAACAAGGTTGGGAAGTTATGCCCTGGGGCCTATAAGGTTTTTATAGAAGGCGTTGTCGTAGAAACTTCAAAAAAGGATCATTTGATTGGAAATTCAAAAGGTTAGTGCCCTTTCTAATAGTCGAGAGTGATTGGAGGGCAACTAGCCCCCCCCCCTTCTCCCCCACGCCCATCATTTCCCCAAACGCATCCAATCAAAATTTTGAGATAGCGTTTTTGTTCAGCGTAGTTGATTTCCAGATAGAAAATATGTTTTTGAGGAGGACACTCCCCCACAACCTTCAGGGCAAGGGCTTTAAGTTATGCCCTGGGGGCATATAAGGTTTTTATAGAAGGCGTTGTCGTAGAAACTTCAAAAAAAGCTCATTCGATTGGAAATTCAGAGAGCTAGTACCTTTTTTAATAGTCAACATTGATTGTAGGGAAACGAGCCCACCCACACTCATCATTCTCGCAATTACAGCCGCGCACAATTTTTCGAAGTTTATTTTGTTCAGTAGAGTTGATTTTCGGGTAGAAAATATATTTTCGAGGAGGAAACTCCCCCACTACCCTCAGGGCAAGGGTTTTAAGTTATGCCCTGGGGGCATATAAGGTTTTTATAGAAGGTGTTGTCGTAGAAACTTCAAAACAGGCTCATTCGATTGTAAATTGAAGGTTGAGGAGGAAACTCCGCCACAACCCTCAGGGCAAGGGTTTTAAGTTATGCCCTGGGGGCATATAAGGTTTTTATAGAAGGTATTGTCGTAGAAACTTCAGAACAGAATCGTTCGATTGGAAATTAAAGGGCTAGTGCCCTTTTTAATAGTCAAAAGTGATTGGAGGGCAACTACCCCCCAAACCCATCATTCCCCCAAACACACCCAACAGCCATTTTGTTCAGCGTAGTTGATTTTCAGATAGAAAATATATTTTTGAGGAGGACAATCCCCCACAACCCTCGGAACATGAGTTTTAAGTTATGCCTTGGGGGCATATAAGGTTTTTATAGAAGGCGTTGTCGTAAAAACATCCAAAAAGGCTCATTCAATTGGAAATTCAAAGGGCTAGTGCGCTTTTCAATAGTCAAAATTGGTGGGAAGGCAACTAATTCCCCTCTCTCGTGCACCTTTTACCCATACACGTCCAATGAAAATTTTGAGACAGCCATTGTATTAAACATGGTATTAAGTTCTGTAACTTAGATCTTTGGGAATTAAAACTTCCCCACAGCCCTCAGGGCAAATGTTGTAATTTAAGGATTCTCCAAATCCTTCCCATTATTTCTTATGGAAGGGATGCTCTTATAAACTTTCGAGGGGGCTCATTTGACTGAAAATTGAAAGTTCTTGTTCATTTTTCAAGAGTCAAAAGAGATTGGAGGGTAAGTAACCCCCCCCCTCCTCCACGCCCTAAATGCATCAGATAAAAGGTTTGAGATAGACATTTTGTTAAAATAGTTCGAAGTTCTGATAACAAAAAACTCCGGTGTCGACACAGCCCAGCAAGGCCCGGGGGTAGGCGTTGTAAGTTATGCCCTGGGGCATAACTTATTAAGGGGGCTTTTTTCCCAGAGGCAATTTATATGGAAGGGGTCGTCGTAGAAACTTCAAAGGGGACTCATTCGATTGGAAATCGAGAGTTCTAGTGCCCTTTTTAATAGTCGAAAATGATTGGAGGGCAACAAGCCCCCCCCCACGCCCCATCATTCCCCCAAACACATCCAATCAAAATTTTGAGATAGCCATTTTGTTCAGAGTAGTTGATTTCCAGATAGAAAATATATTTTTGAGGAGGAAACTCCCCCACAACCCTCACGGCAAGGGTTAAAAATTATGCCCTGGGGCATATAAGGTTTTTATAGAAGGCGTTGTCATAGAAACTTCAAAACAGGCTCGTTTGATTGGACATTCAAAAAGCTAGTGCCCTTTTTAAAAGTCGAAAGTGATTGGAGGGCAACTAGCCCCCCCCCCCCACGCCCATCATTCCCCCAAACACATCCCCTCAAAATTTTGAGATAGCTTTTTTGTTCAGCGTAGTTGATTTCGAGATAGAAAATATATTTTTGAGGAGGACACTCCCCCACAACCCTCAGGGCAAGGGTTATAAGTTATGCCCTGGGGGCATATAAGGTTTTTATAGAAGGCGTTGTTGTAGAAACTTCAAAACAGGCTCATTCGATTGGAAATTCAAGGGAATAGTGCCCTTTTTAATAGTCGAAAATGATTGGAGTGCCACTAGCCCCCCCCCCCCCCCCACGCCCATCATTTCCCCAAGCACATCCAATAAAAATATTGAGATAGCCATTTTGTTGAGCGTAGTTAATTTCCAGATAGAAAATATATTTTTGGGGAGGACACTCCCCCACAACGCTCAGGGCAAGGGTTTTAAGTTATGCCCTGGGGGCATATAAGGTTTTTATAAAAGGTGTTGTCGTAGAAACTTCAAAAAAGGCTCATTCGATTTGAAATTCAAAAAGCTAGTGCACTTTTTAATAGTCAAAAGTGATTGCAGGGCAACTAGCCCCCCCCTCTCCCCACGTCCATCATTCCCCCAAACACATCCAATCGAAATTTTGAGATAGCCATTTTGTTCAGCGTAGTTGATTTCCAGATAGAAAATATATTTTTGAGTAGGACACTCCCCCACAACCCTCAGGGCAAAAGTTTTAAGTTATGCCCTGGGGTCATATAAGGTTTTTATCGAAGGTGTTGTCGTAGAAACTTCAAAACAGGCTCATTCGATTGGAAATTGAAGGTTGAGGAGGAAACTCCGCCACAACCCTCAGGGCAAGGGTTTTAAGTTATGCCCTGGGGGCATATAAGGTTTTTATAGAAGGTATTGTCGTAGAAACTTCAGAACAGAATCGTTCGATTGGAAATTAAAGGGCTAGTGCCCTTTTTAATAGTCAAAAGTGATTGGAGGGCAACTACCCCCCACACCCATCATTCCCCCAAACACACCCAACAGCCAGTTTGTTCAGCGTAGTTGATTTTCAGATAGAAAATATATTTTTGAGGAGGACAATCCCCCACAACCCTCGGAACATGAGTTTTAAGTTATGCCTTGGGGGCATATAAGGTTTTTATAGAAGGCGTTGTCGTAAAAACATCCAAAAAGGCTCATTCAATTGGAAATTCAAAGGGCTAGTGCCCTTTTTAATAGTCGAAAGTGATTTGAGGGCAACTAACCCCCCTCTCACGCCCACTTTTTCCCCAAACACATCCAATCAAAATTTTGAGACAGCCATTTTATTAAACGTAGTTTTAAGTTCTGGAAATTAGGTCTTTGAGGATGACAACTCCCCCACGGCCCTCAGGGCAAGTGTTGTAATTTAAGGATTCTCCGAATCCTTCCCATTATTTCTAAGATCCATTATTTCATAAGTTATGCCCTGGGGTTCTATAAGATTTTTATAGAAGGTGTTGTCGTAGAAACTTCAAAACAGGCTCATTCGATTGGAAATTAAAAGGCTAGTGCCCTTTTTAATAGTCGAATGTGGTTGGAGTGCAACTAGCCCCCCCCCACGCCCATCATTTCCCCATGCACATCCAATCAAAATTTTGATATAGCCATTTTGTTCAGCGTAGTTGATTTTCAAATGGAAAATATATTTGTGAGGAGAACACTCCCCCAAAACCTTCAGGGCAAGGGTTTTAAGATATGTCCAGGGGGTATTTAAGGTTTTGATAAAAGGCGTTGTCGTAGAAACTTCAAAAAAGGCTCATTCGATTGGACATTCAAGGGGATAATGCCCTTTTTAATAAACGAAAGTGATTGAAGGGCAACTACCCCCCCCCCCATGCCGGTCATTCTCCCAAACACATCCAATAAAATTTTGAGATAGCCATTTTGTTCAGCGTAGTTAATTTTCAGATAGAAAATATGTTTTTGAGGAGGGTAATCCCCCACAACCCTCAGGGCAAGGGTTTTAAGTTATGCCCTTGGGGCAAACAAGGTTTTTATTGAAACCGTTGTCGTAGAAACTTCAAAAAAAGGGTCATTCCATTGGAAATTCAAAGTGATAGTGCCCTTTTTAATAGTCAAAAGTGATTGGAGGGCATCTAGCCCCCCCCCCACGCCCCTCATTCCCCCAAACACAACCAATCCAAATTTTGAGATGGCTATTTTGTTCAGCGTAGTTGATTTCCAGATAGAAAATATGTTTTTGAGGAGGACACACCCCCACGACCTTCAAGGCAAGGGTTTAAAGTTCCGCACTGGGAGCATATAAGGTTTTTATAGAAGTTGTTGTCATAGAAACTTCAAAAAAGGCTCATTTCATGTGAAATTCACAGGTTTAGTACCCTTTTTAGGAGTTAAAAGTGATTGGAGAACAACTAACCCCCCTCTCACGCCCATCTTTCCCCCAAACACAATCTATCAAAATTTTGAGATTGCCATTTTATTAAACGTAGTTTTAAGTTCTGGAAATTAAGTCTTTGAGGATGACAACTCCCCCACAGCCCTCAGGGCTAGGGTTGTAATTTAAGGAATCTCCAAATCCTTCCCATTATTTCTTATGGAAGGGATGCTCATATAAACTTTAGAGAGGGCTCATTTGACTGAAAATTGAATGTTCTTGTTCAATTTTTAAGAGTCAAAAGAGATTGGAGGGCAACTAGCCCCCCCATCCTCCACACCCTAAATGCATCAGATAAAAATTTTGAGATAGACAATTTGTTAAAAATAGTTCATAGTTCTGATAACAAAAAACTTCGGTGTCGACACAGCCCACCAGGGCCCGGGGGTAGGAGTTGTAAGTTATGCCCTGGGGCATAACTTCTTAAAGGGGCGTATAACTTATGGGAAGGGGTTTTGTATGGGAAGAACACATAGAAAATCTATTATAATAATCCAATTATAAGGTTAAAATACAAACTCTGTGATAGATGGAAAATTGCTTTGGCACCCAAATTCCTATTAAGGTCAATTCCAAACAGTCATTATTCCTTTTTATTAACAAGTGAAATGGTCTAAACCTCCTTAAAGAAACTATTTTTCAATCCATTCATTGTTGTCAATCGCTGTCCACAAGTTACGCAAGCTGTCTATTGTCAATATATAAGGTTTTTATAAAAGAGGTAATCGTATAGAGTTTGAAAAAAGCCTCATTCGATTTAAACTGAAAGTCCTAGCTACATTTTTTAAAGTCAATAATAATCGGACCGTAAGCACACCCCCCCCCCCAGGCCCTAAAAACTTGAAATTTTTTGCAATAAAAAACGAACAAAAATTAATTTAAAAAAAAAATTTCCGAAAAACAAGTTTTTCAAAGAAAAGTAAAGGCCATTTTAAACTTAAGATTAGCAGATACAAAGACCTGTTAAAATTCAAACTTAAAACGATCAGAAACTACTATTAAAGAATAACTGAAACCCAAAACAAACAGAAATTAAATAAACAAACATATCAAAAAACATACAACAAGTAATAATATAAATGAATAAATAAATCTTAAAAGCGAGTAATGCTTAGATTGAATATGAAAATTAAGCTTAAAACGAAAACAAATATTTTGTTATTGAAGTATAAATGAAACTTAAAACGAACAGAAATTAAATAAACAATCAATGCGAACAAACGTACAATATATATTAATGTAAATGAATAAATAAATCTTAAAACGAGTGAAACTTAAATTGAATATGCAAATCAAGTTTGAATCGAATAAAAATAACTACAAACAAGAGTTTGGGTATCGCCTCACTGCAGAAGCCTAAAACCTACTGCGTCATTGTCGTTTACTGAAAACGAATTATATTACAAAATGTACTCTTTTGTACTTAATATTAGAAATAAATATTAAAATTACAGTAAAATTTTGAACTGATGAGCTTTCAGCAATTATTATCATTATACATCAAATATTCAGTTTAATTTATTAGTTCTTTTCAAGATTGGTCAAGACAAATATAGTTTCACTACAGACAAAATTTGGATACTGCCCCCTTTTTTAACTGTAAAAAACTAAAGCCTTCTGCGTCATTGGCGCTTCGCTGAAAACGAATTACTCGTATATTACAAATTTATTCTTTTCCAGTTCTTACAGCATTGAAAATAAAAATAAAAATCACAGTGAAAAAAAAAATTGAACTGATGGATCTTTCAACAATTAATATCATTATATATCTAATATTCAATTTGATTTTGTTTATACTTTCCAAGACTGTTCAAGACTCATATAGTTTTCAGTAAGGCGCCTTACTGAATATAATTCGTTTTCAGTAAAGCGCCGATGACGCAGTAGGTTTTAGGCTTCTGCAGTGAGGCGATACCCAAACTCTTGTTTGTAATTATTTTTATTCGATTCAAATTTGATTTGCATATTCAATTTAAATTTCACTCGTTTTAAGATTTATTTATTCATTTACTTTAATGTATATTGTATGTTTGTTCGGATTGATTGTTTATTTAATTTCTGTTCGTTTTAAGTTTCATTTATACTTTAATAGCAAAATATTTGTTTTCGTTTTAAGCTTGATTTTCATATTCAATTTAAGCATTACTCGCTTTAAGATCTATTTATTCATTTATATTATTACTTGTTGGATGTTTTTTGCTATGATTGTTTATTTAATTTCTTTTTGTGTTGGGTTTCACTTGTTCTTTAATAGTAATTTCTGGTCGTTTTTAGTTTGAATTTTAACAGGTATTTGTATCTCCTGAGCTTAAGTTTAAAATGGCCTTTAATTTTCTTTGAAAAACTTATTTTTCGGAAAGTTTTTTTAATTAATGTTGAAAAAAAATTGAGTTTTTAAATCGGGAATTTTGAAAAACTTCAAACTTTGGCAGCCAAAAACGAGCAGAAATTGATAAAAAAAACTCTCCAAAAAGGAAGTTATACAAAGAAAAGTAAGGACTTATTAAACTTCAGATCAGCAGAAATAAAAACCTATAATAATTCAGAGTCAAAACGACCAGAAGTTACTAATAAAGAATAAATGAAACCCAAAACGAACAGAAATTTAATAAACAATCATAGCAAACAAATTTACAACAAGTAATAATATAAATTAATAAACAAATTTTGAAACGAGTAAAACTTAAATTGAATATGTAAATCAAGCTTAAAACCAACAAAAATCACTACAAACAAGAGTTTGGTGACTGCCCCCTTCCCTAACTGTAAAAGTCTAAATCCTACTGCGTCATTGGCGCTTTACTGAAAACTATATGTGCCTTGAGCAATCTTGGAAAGAGCTAATAAAGTTCAATTCAATATTCGATATATAATAATATTAATTACGGAAAGCACATCGGTCCAAGATTTTATATCACTGTGAAAACTATTTGTCTTGAACAGTCTTGGAAAGACCTAATGAAATTCAAGTGAATATTTGATGTATAATGTTGATTCCATGGTGCATTCGATGTGACACCATTTTCTAGGATTTATGGCTTTTTTTGAAAACCCCATAAATTTATTTTCGCAATAAAATTTTACTTTTAAGAGGAATCGAAATAATAGTTACGATTCCTGAATCAGTTTCATAGGGTATTTTCTTTTTTCGTTAGGCATTTTTTAACGCGTTTTTTAACCTTTGGTTACTATGGCCTGTGGTTCGCTCTTTACTAGGTTGCAGCTACTGCTGCAATAGTTGCACAAAAAATTTCGAATTAAGAATTGATTTCTACCCCTATTCTTTTTCCTAGATCATGGATGCATTTCTAGAGTAGATCTTAGTAAAGGCATCAATTTACAAAAATTAGGGGAAAGGGGCAAATATGTGTTTTTCAAAATCTAGGTATGGAGTAATTTTGTTGTTTCCTTATCAATTTTTCAATGAAAGTAGTTCAAAACAACTATTTTTCAATGAAAATAAGAAGAGGATGAGTTTTTTTTAAAATCTATGGGGGTATCTATAAAAAGGCAAGGCAAATATCAAAAATGCAATTCAGTAGATAGATAAAGCTGAATTTCAACCCTTGAATGATAGGAAAATTGCCTCCTACGTTGGGAAATTGAAAATTTTGGAATGTAAAAATGACATACCAAAAACTTGCGCTGGGAACTAATACTTAGAATTATGTAGATGGGGATTAGTTTTTTTGAGGAGCTTAGCGCAGGCACAAAAATTTAGGCATGCGCTTCATAAATCTTATGATTTTCACGATATATCTCGAAAAAGTTCCTTTTCTATTGTTTTAAAGTGTTTACCCCTCCCTGAATACAGGGGCTTTAATCAGAGGGGGAGGGAGCTGTCCTAATACATTTTCAAAAACATGTTTTTTTTTTTGTTTTGTTTTTTCATAGTAAAAAGTCTGTTATTTTGTATAGCGATAGTTTCCTCATTGACTGCTTGCTTCCATTAGTCATTTAAATAAAGATAAAATACTCAGATCAGAGTCAAACTTTGTCAGGAGTAACATTCAATGTCCTATAATTTTAAGACTTTTAGTTAGGGCACCTGAAATCACCCTCTAAATTCCAAAAAATTATCTTTGAAATTTTTGTGGTGTCACAAGTGTTTGAATTGTGCATGTGTGACCAAGATCATTTTTTGAATTGATTTATTCATAGGCACAAATTGCGAAAACAGGTCACTCTCAACTACCCTAATTTGCTTTAATCAGTTCTTCAATCAAAGAAAAAAGCAAACTGTCATATTGAATTAGATGAACCAAAATTTTAACATTTTCTGAATCAGGATATTAGAATAATAAATTAACCTCCCATTGGTGATCTACCCTGCCAGTTGTTAGCTTATCACTTTGATTGTTACACATAACCAACTTTATAAACTTGGAAGCTGGTAAGTTTGGACAGTATTATGTCTTGTATAATATATTAAAGCAGGTGCATTAGGGACGCGAAGAAAAGGGCTTGTGGGTTCGTGCCCACCTAAAATCTATAATTTTAGCCTTTTTCAATATAACTCGCTTACTTTAGACACTTCACAGTCCCCCACCCCAAAAAAATCCTTTGTACGTGCCTGACTGACTACAAGCATTGAAAAGTTGTTATTTTACATAAATGATAATAAAATCTTACCTCTAATAAGATATCTGATAAGATATTCACGCTAAAATAATTTAAAGTTAGACTTTGACGTTCCTAAATCAGGGCTAACGCTCTAGCATTGCCTGTAGCAAAGAGCCATAAGGGTTTCAATGTGTTATTATTTATTTTTTCCAGAACCACTTCATATGGAAGGAGTTGTCGTATGGACTTCAGAGGGAACTCGTTCAATTGGAAATTGAAAGATCCAGTGCCTTTTTCAAGAGTTAAAAGCGATCGTTGGGTAAAAAGCCCCCTTCCACGCCCTTTTCTTCCAAAGACAAACGATCAAAATTTTAGGATAGTCAATTTGTTCCAAATAGTCCAAAGGTCAAATAATTATAACTCCTGGGTTGGCATAACCCCCAAAATCTCCAGGGGAAAGGGATGTAAGTTATGCGAGTTGCCTATTATTTACAGTTCAGTTCATTTTATTTAACATCAAAATACATTTAACAAATATGCCAATACCCGCCCCAAGAAAGATACCAAAAAGCACTTGCGACTGGGCGGGTACATACGACTCATTTACTAATTAATGATTAACTATAAACAAAAAAAAACTTAATAATAATAAAAAAACACTAAAAAACAAAAAAAAATCAATCTCTCATCATTTCATTTAATAATAATAATAATAAAGATAAATAATAATAATATTAATAATAAAGAAAAAAAAAATACAAATATTTTTTCAATTTATTTTTCAATAACCCCAGGTGCTCAGCCGCCCGAATGCTCTCCGGAATAGAGTTCCACACATTGGGTCCTGAAAATCTAGTATGGAAGCCGGGCCTGGTTCCACTTCTATTCGGAACAATGAAATCACTAGCATGACGAGTTTCATAAGGGTGCAAAGAACTATTGTCATTAAAATAATCACGAAAAACCTCTGGACTAACATCATTCCAGCATTGATAAGCAAAATTCCTATTTGGTAGTCTCGTAGCTGTCCTAAATTCAACACTTGCAACTTGTTGAAGCAAGCTGAAGTGTTATTTACACCTTCAACATACCCACCGATAAGACGCATCGCTCTATTTTGAAGAGTCTGAACACGTTTAAAATTCACATAAAAATTACTTGCCCATAACATACAGCCATATGAAGCATAGGTGTTTATCAAAGCATGGTATAAAAGTAATTAAACACTCTGAGGTTAAAAATTTTTAAAACGATGAATCGCTCCAAGACCCCGTGCAACCTTTGCGGCAACAACATCACTGTGGCGTTTCCACGAAAAATTACAATCAATGTAAAAACCTAAGTCCCGGATTTCTTGAACTACAGGCTTATTATTAAACAGAATTCCACCATCAATATCACTGGGCTTGCCTACTCTAGAATATACAATAAAATTAGTCTTAGTAACATTAACTGATAACAAACTCAAACTAGTAAAAACATGGAAATTTCTCAGAATACAATTCACTTTCAATACAAGACTACCCAAACACTGACTAGAAAACGTAACTGCAGTGTCATCAGCGAATGACGTTAAGCAACAATCTGGAAGATAAAACCTCATGCTATCCACATAAACCAGATACAGAAGTGGACCAAGGACCGATCCCTGTGGCACACCACACGACACTTGATAAGGGGAAGAAAAATCATCATCAATCATCATTTTAATAAACCTCCCGCACAAATAAATTTCAAACCACTTCAAAATAACTCCTTTAACACCTAAGCATTCTAATCTTTGCAATAAAATTTTAAAATCTACCGTGTCAAATGCTTTCCTAAAATCAAAAATTACTCTTAGGGGGATTTCACCTTTTACTAAACAATTATTTACAAAATCAACAAGATGAATGGCAGCATGACCAGTTGAATGACCTTTCCAAAACCCGAATTGGGTATCACTGAGTAGGCTATGTTTCGTGAGATGGTCACATAGACGGCGATGAAGCACTTTTTTCCAAAATTTTTGACAATAAAGGCAGTATCGATATTGATCTCCAGTTACCGGCGTCTGACCTGGCACCACCTGTGTAATGCGGGATAACTTTAGCTCGCTTCAACGCTTCTGGAAAGGTCCCCGTTTCCATAGATAAATTAATAACATGGACAATACATGGTAGTATATACATTAACACAGCTTTAAAAGTTCTCAGATTTACGCCATCTATCCCAGCAGAATTCGATTTTATATTTTTCACTATTTTAATCACTTCATCACTTGTACACTTTTCAAACTGGAACTCAACAGTATCTCCTCGAGAGTCCATGAATTCCTCGCGAAGAAAATTGTCCGTCACACCTTACACTCTCTTGAACAGACGAGCCAACCTGAGAATAAAACTGGCCAAAATGATTCGCGACTTCATTTTTATCCCCCACATAACTTCCGTTTATATCAATGCAAGGCGACTGACTACTTTTCTGATTTCCCATAAACTCATTAATAACCTGCCATGTGGCTTTGGTATCTCCCTTACTATCAGAATACTTTTCTTCAAAATACTTCTTCTTTGCTTGCCTTCTCATAGTGGTAAACGTATTTCTAACTCGCTTGAACTTTGCAAAATCTGCGTCATCCTGACTATTAAGATATTGCTCATATAACAAGTTCCTTTTTTTATCATGTCTATTATTGCCTCCGTAATCCACGGCTTGCGGGGATCGTCCCTCTTTTGTTTGGTCAAGCGCAAGGGATATGTTTTCTCATAAATCGGTTGGAAAATATACATGAACTGATTGTACGCTAAATGTTATATTTTAAATATATATATTTTTTGAACTGATTGTACGCTGATTGTAGTAAATGTTTTTACTTCTACAACTTTAATAAATCAAATAATATTAACATTTTGATTACTAAATATCAGTATATGTATATTAAACTGACAATGCACATTCATTTGTATTTTTTTGTGTAAAGTGTAAATTATGTTCTGGCCTTGGGCTAGGTTAAGTATTTAACATAATGCGTTGTGGGCGGCCTGATTTCCATAATTTTCTTCTGTAGTTTCTATAATTTTGTTATTAAAGTGTTATATTTTTATTATGTTTTAGTATATTTCATTAGGATTAATTTTACCTCACTTCTTGAGTGGATCCTTGTGTGGTAAGCCTATACCCGACGAATATATTAGAGCGATTAGTACTATGCACGGGAATTACACTGCTGAGATTAAGGTAGGAAATGAGGCTAGCAGCTGGTTCCATATTAAATCAGGAGTTAAGCAGGGTTGTGTTCTATCCCCCTTTATATGTATCATTTTGATGACACAGGAAAGGCAATGGGAGAAAATGGAATCAAGTGGGGAGGAAAAACTTTCCTGGACTTAGATTATAATGATGATTTAAGCATCCTAGATGAAAGTGTGAGCAAAATGAATGAACTTTCAGAGGTTTTGCGAGTTCAGGGTGCTAAAATAGGTTTGAACGTCAATGTTAAGAAAAATAAGTCGCTAAGGCTAGGAATGGTGCCGTTGAAAGGTTACATTGGGTAACAAGATTAATTAGGTGGACAGCGTCAAATCAAGTCTGCAAACCAAATTAGAATTTTGGAAGCTTCAGCGATGATAATGGTCAAATATGGTATTGAAGCATTGCCGCTCCGAAAAGCGGATGAAGATTTGCTAGATGTTTTCCAGAGAAACTGCCTACGGATTGTACTGGGTACCCAGCTGACTGACCGTATTTCAAACAGTAAGTTGTTCGAAAAATGTGGTTCAATCCCGCTTTCTAGGGCTATAATGAGACAAAGCTTGAGATGGCTAGGCACATTCTGTGGATAAAGGATGACAGATTACCAAAGATTGTCTTTTTTGACTAACCATTTAGGGCTAAGCAGAAGCAGGCCGTCCGCGGTTGGGAGGGGAGGATGTCACAAAGAAATGTTTAAGGGAAATAGGAACTTCCTGGGAGGGTATAAAGAGAGAGACTTTGAATAGATTGGGATAGAGGAGGAGGGTGCGTAGCTGTTTTAGTCTTAGACGGCTTGTGGGTTGTTATCAGTAGTAGTAGTATAATAGATACGACTATTGATATGCTGATTAGGGAGACCTGCATTTGTAGTTTCCCTCCCATTCATATCTGTCGATGTCAGAAACAGGTCAACCAGCTGTAATTAGACACCTCCTAGTCTGTTCCTAGTTATTACACCTCCAGTGGTTTTTTGACAAATTACTAAAAAACACTTTTTCACAAAATAAGTTTTTCAAAAAAGAGTAAAGAACTCCATTAAACCAAAAATATACAAAAATAGAATCAAATAATCTATTTTTTGAGAACACATTAGTTTTCCTCGATGTTAAATTCAGAATTTAACAGTTGGGAAATTGAAAATTTTCAGAACCTCCCGCTTCAAGTAACGCTGCTATGTCACGGAATCAAAACTTCATCATTTATAAAACCTGCCTATGACAAGGACTCAAGAAATATCGATATTTTGCTATACCAAGGTGTCTTGAAATAGAGAGGTCCATAAATATCAAGTTCCTACCTGTAATTTAATCCGGTATCTGTTCGAAAGACAATTGTCTATTCAATGGATTCGCTACAAGAACTAGTGCTGTGTAAAAACTCACCCTGTAAGCCAAGAGCGGATCCAGGATTTTTGTTCGAGGGGGGGGTTACTAATTTTCGACTCGGTTTTCGACTGATTTTACTAATTTTTACTAAGGTTTTACTAATTTTCGACTCGGTCAAAAATTTCGGGGGGGGGGGGGTTAAAACCGGGTAACACCCCCCCCCCAACCCCACCCTGGATACGGCCTTGCTGTAAGCACAAGAAATTCTTGCAAACTATTTATGTTCGAACTTGTTTGTTTAATTTTGAAAACCGCACGTGATTTCTAAGAAGGAAAATCGAGATCCTTAACCACACAAGAAAAGAAAAGCTCCACTATTAAGGATGACGCAATAATGAATTGGTGCAAATTATTTCAAAGTCAGTTGAACGCTGCCGCCTTGTCTGGCGGCGGTGTGCCGGCGGCGTTACGACACTTCTGCGGTGGTTGACCGAACGTCTCGTCGGCGGCGTTCGATGCATGCGCTGGCACGGCACCGGGGTCAAATTTCAATCACTGTTTTCAGATATTTCTTAATCCATATTGCTTGTCGTATGATGGAAAGCCAGCACGGTATTTGTTGTTACTTGCAAAAACTTCCTAAGGCTTGATATGACTCCGAATATGGTAAATTTTTCGATTAACTCACTAGTTATGTAGCTGAAAAATAGACACACCTCTAGAATCAGAATTTCACCCTGAATCCAATGATAACATTCCTAATGAACTTTAAATGAGCTTTACCCCCGTGCCTCCCTAGCGTGAAAATACAACGAATTTTCCATTGTTTTGACAAACTGGTAATTCAAATTGAAGAAAAAAGTGACTCGCGGAGAATTCAGTGCATACATACAACTGAGAATGCACATTTACACATCAGTTGTTGGGAGGTGTTGTTCAATTCATTTCCGACACAAATTAAATAAAAAAACAAGTTTTTTTTAACTGAAAATAAGGAGTGACATTAAAACTTAAAACGAACAGAAATTATTCTGTATATGAAAGGGGCTGTCCCCTCCTGAACACCTCGCTCTTTACGCTAAAGTTTTTTATTATTTTGAAAAACAAAGTTGTGAGACAGAGTCAAACTTTGTGAGATATGGGGGGAGTACAAAAGGATTTTTTGGGGGGCTTACAAAAAAGCTTTAAAAAACATTTCACAAATTTGTTTAAAGTTCATTTTTGTTACCTTTTTACGAGTCGGACAAACATTTTGTTTTGTTTTTTTTGGGGGGGGGGGGAGAGGGGTTCAAATCCCTTGGATACGGCCTTGTATCTGTCTCATCATGATGTTTAGCATTACGAAAAAATGCAAAATTACGGATTAACGTTTACTTCTATTCTTTTTTCTAGATCATGGACACATTTCTGGGAGCAGGTCTTGGAGCTATGGTGGCCCTTGTTAACGTTATTATTGCGAGTAATGCAGCATTGTTTGCATCTGATCTTACCATGGACTGCTGCGATGGACAGAAACCTCTATTCATTGAAGATCTGATATTTGAGAATCACACTGACAAAGTTAAAAGGCAAGCAGACTCTGAAGAGAATATTATAAATTTAACGCCAATGGTTAAAGAATTGACTTTAGGAGACATAGAGGCTATTGTTCGTGCTACTTTGGCGGCCCCTACTTCACGGTCTTGTTCCTACAGGTTCCTCTGTGAAATAACCCGGATAGGAAATATTTTACTTCCTGATTGGACCGTTTTGCTATTGCATTTTACAGACCTGTTACCAGAAGAGCTCGAAGAATCAATTTTGAAGGGGTTCAAAAAGTTGTGTGATGACATAGAATGTGATTATAAATTTTTCGAATAGATTTATAGACTTAATCTAATTCTCACAATAGTTCATTCTTGCTTGGAGGATACTATGCTCTGGTATATAGAATACTACACATAAAACTATGAATGCAATAGAAGTAAACCAAAGCCAAGGACACGCATGTTTTTGTTTATCCGTGATTTTATTTTCTTAGATTAATAAGTTTTGTAACTAAGTCACTCTATAGTACCAATTTTACTCGTGCGAATGATACCGACCAACCATTTCTAGACAGACTCAATTTTGTTCTTGAATTAAGACAGACTCAATTAAAGTTCACTAGAAAGCTGCGTATGGTAGACTGGATATGCGTATTCCTATAAGGCCTGGCAACGGATAAACACACACTCAGGGAGTGCATCCTTGGACATTTAAATTTATTTATCAGTCTAATCAAGGGCATCGATGCATTTGCTTGTTTTTAATATTTGAACCACAAACATCCAACTTAAAACTATTGCAAATCGTAACGCCTAGGGGTTTAACTTGTTTCACCAGCATTTTGGGACGTAGGAGGTAGGTAGGAGAGAGTGGGTGTCAGGAAGTTTTAGTCATGGTATCTGATTTAACAGTATTTAATCTTGCTTTTTGATTCTTAACTTGATCCAAAACATAGACCAATACATGGATTAGAATTTTTAAGGGACCATTTATAATATATTTGAGGGACCTTTCATCTTTGAGGTACATAGTCAAAATTTATCACAGGTGAATTACAACGCCCCATCTCGAAAAACAAGGCAAATTACTTGTTCATTGGAAGCACTGGTGTGTCATATTTGTTTTTGCCTCTGCCGCTAGGGCGATACTTGTACATTATAGGTAGTTGTTTAGAAGCTCATTTGAATACCAATTTTTTGATAAATTCTGACACACAAAAACAATAAACAAAAGTGACTTTTTTTCCTGAATAACTTTCAAAAGCATAAATGTCTTCCAAATTTCAGTTCAGCGTCCATTGTTTTCCTGGAATTACGGTCTGTGTGTTGAGTTTAAGACCCTGCTTTTGTGGTTAGAAGTAACCCTGCTATTAACTGCTTGATACTAGAATTAGAAACAGGGTAAATTTGGCAATAAGGTGGACAGATCAACTAACTTTGAAACGAATCTGACAACGTTTCAATTAGTAAAAAATACGATGCTAGGATCCATTTGAAATTTCATCCAGCAAAGTTTTCAGCAGAAATGACTATTTTTTACTTAAAGTCTAATCTTATACTATAGTCTAAGATTATTGAAACACGTCTGGTTCAACCTCCAATTAAGTGTGACCAGTTTCAGAGTATATTTGTTACTGGAGGCTATTTCCCAAGCAGAACTTCAGAAATTTAGTGCCAAAGAAAATATGGGCTCGATAATCAGAAAGATGGACATAGCTTTCAAAAAAAATTATGATTTGACAAGTAATATTTTTTAGGCTACTCTAGCGGTAAATTGATGGGTCAGATGTCTGAACAGCATAAGCTTCAAGGTACATTCTGGTTTCTGGTAAATATTTCTGGTTTCTGGTTTCTCTAGCGGTAAATTGATGGATCAGATGTATGAACAGCATAAGCTTCTAGGTACATTCTGGTAAATATTATACCTTATAACCTCTTGTTTTGTGACAAGAATTTTATCATATCATCATGGTTCATAATATTACAGCGGTAGTGATCATCTTTTTCCTATGAAACCCTCGATGGCTGCTAAATTCCTTGAAATTTAATTACACGAGTCTCATGTCTCGTTGTTTGAACTTTATTCAAATTTGATTTGTAATGCGTAAAACTAATGTAATGTGTAAAAAAATTTTTAAACTAATGGCAATTCTTAAGAAGTAGCCAAATATAAGAAAATGCTTATTAACGTTTAATTTAAATATACGACAATTTTGTAATGAAGAAATTTTAAATTTCTTGAAACTTCTAAAAAAAAAGTTAAATTTTCTAAAAGATAAATGATCCGCTTGATTTTTTACGTTTTGTTAAGGGACAACAATTTGAAGGGAGGGGGGAACCCTTTTCGTCCTTCCTAGTTTTTTCCCTTCCCCTAGATTTTGTAAAAAAAAAACTTTTTTCACTATTTTCATAGAAAACAACCTTTCTTTTAATTATCATTGAACAAAATGGAAAAACAACAAAACTGTACCCCCTCTCTTTCCCCAGTTTTTGAAAAGGACATTTTTTGTCAGCCCCTTACATTTTCGTGAATTGACGTCACCGACTTCCTTAAAATGTTGAACCCAACGCTTTAGCACATTCTTCCGTCTAGCATCTACCGGCTAAATAATGAATTTTCAGGAATTAACAATGTGTTATTGGTAGCAGTTTCAGAGTTTATTTGTTACTCGAGGCTATTTCCCAAGCAGAACATGAGAAATTTAGTACCATAAGAAAATAGGGGCTCCATAAGCAGCAAGATAGACACAGCGTTAAAAAAAAAATATTATTTTGACAAGTAAGATTTTTTAGGCTACTCTAGTGGTAAATGGATGGATCGAAGGTATGAAAAGCATAATTTTCTAGGTACATTCTGGTGAGTATTATACCTTATAACCTCGTGTCTTGTGACAAGAGCTTAATCATATCATCATGGTTCATAATATTACACCGGTATAATATTACAGTGATCATCTTTCTCCTATGAAACGCTAGATGGCTGCTACATTCATTGAAATTTAATTACACTAGTCTCATGTCTCGTTGTTCAAACTTTATTCAAATTTTAATTTGTAATTTAAACTAATGGCAATTCTTAAAAAGTAGCCAAATATGTGAAAATGTTTATTAACGTTTAATTTAAATATCCACCAAATTTTGTAAAGACGAAATTTTAAATTGCTTGAAACTTCTAAAAAAAGTTTAATTTTCCAAACGATAAATGATCAGCTTGATTTTTTACGTGTTATTAAGGGACAACAAATTGACGGGAGGGGAAACCCTTGTCCTCCTCCCTAGTTTTGTCCCTCCCACTAGATTTTGGAAAAAAAAAATTTCTCACTATTTTCATTGAAAAACACCTTTCTTTTCATTATCATTAAAGAAAGTGAAAAAATAACAAAACTGTACGCCCTCTCTTTACCCTGTTTTTGAAAAAGACATTTTTTGTCAGCCCCTTACATTTTCGTGAATTGTCGTCACCGATTCATAGGCAGCACGCTCAATGTATTATTTTTCTTCTTCTTCTTCTTTCTCCATACCCGGGCACTTCGTACCGAAGGTGTTGTCGTAGAAACTTCGAAAAGGGCTCATTCGATTGGAAATTGGAGTGGCTAGTACCCTTTTTAATAGTCAAAAGGGATTGGACGGCAACTGGCCCCCACGCTCATCATTCCCCCAAACACATCCAATCAAAATTTTTAGATAGCCATTTTGTTCAGTGTAGTTGATTTCCAGATAGAAAATATGTTTTTGAGGAGGACACTCCCCACAACCCTCGGGGCAAGGGTATTAAGTTATGCCCTGAGGGCATTTGAGAACGATTTTGGCACAATGTATCATTTATTATTTTTTTCTTTAGAGCAGAGCACTTTATCGAAGAAATTGTCGTATAAACTTCGAAAAGGGCTCATTCAATTGGAAATTGGAGTGGAAGTGCCCTTTTTAATAGTCGAAAGTGATTGGAAGGCAACTAAAACCCCTCCCACGCCCACCATTTCCCTAAACACATCCAATCAAAATATTGAGAAGGGCTAGTGCCCTTTTTAATAGTTGAAAGTGATTAGAGGGCAGCTAGCCCCCCACCCTCCACGGCGTTGTAAGTTATGCTCTGGGACATAACTTATTAAGGGGGGCTTTTTTTCCCAGCGGCACGTTATATGGAAGGGGTCGTCGTAGAAACTTCAAAGGGGGCTCATTATATTGGAAATTGAGAGTTCTAGTGCCCTTTTCAATAGTCGAAAATGATTGGAGGGCAACTATCCCCCCCACGCCCATCATTCCCCCAAACACATCCCATCAAAATTTTGAGATAGCCATTTTGTTCAGCGTAGTTGATTTTCAGATAGAAAATATGTTTTTCAGGAGGATACTCCCCCACAACCCTCGGGGCAAGGGTTGTAAGTTATGCCCTCGGGGCATGTAAGGTTTTTATAGAACGCGTTGTCGTAGAAACCTCAAAAAGGGCACATTCGATTGGAAATTGAAATGGCTAGTGCCCTTTTTAATAGTCGAAAGTGATTGGAAAGCAACTAACACCCCTTCCACGCCCACCATTTCCCCAAATACATCCAATAAAAATTTTGAGATAGCCAATTTGTCCCACTACGTTCAAAGTTCAGGAAATTTTACCTTTGAGCAGGACACACCCCCAACAGTCTTCAGGGCAAGGGTTATAAGTTATTCCCCGGGGGCATATAAGATTTTTATTGAAATCTTTGTCATAGAAACTTGAAAAATGGCTCATTTGATTTGAAATTCAAAGGGCTAGTACCCTTTTTAATAGTCGAAAGTGATTTGAGGGCAACTTACCCCCTCTCACGCCCACCTTTTACCCAAACATATCCAATCAAAATTTTTAGCTAGGCATTTTATTCAACGTAGTTGAAACTTTTGGAAATTAGGTCTTTAAGGATGACAACCCCTCCCCCCACAGCCCCTAGGGCAGGGGTCTTAATTTGTGGCCTGGTGGCATATGCGGTTTTTATTTAAAGTACAGTCGTGGAAAGTTCAAAAGGGATCATTGCATTGGAAATTTAAAGGGCTAGTGCCTTTTTCAATAATTGAAAGTGATTGGAGAGCAACTGACGCCCCTCTCACGCCCAACAATTTCTGAAAAACATCCAATCAAAATTTTGAATGTGCATGTATTTGTGCATACAAATGAGTGTGCATGGTCAGTTTAATATACATATACTAATATTTAATAATCAAAATGTTAATATTATTTGATTTATTAAAGTTATAAAAGTAAAAACATTTATATTTTTTCAGTAAAGTGCAAATTGTGTTCTGGCCTTGGGAAGGCATAGGGGTTTGAGCCCAACTTTTGTTAATTTCTGCTCGTTTTGAGTTTGACTCGGTTATTTATTGTAATTTCTGTTCGTTTTGGGTTTCATTTATTTATGGATGCTGATTTGTGGTAGTTTCATGCTTGGTAGATTATTTGAATTTATTTTTGCTCATTTTTTTGTTTAATAGAGTTCTTTACTTTTCTTTGAAAAACTTATTTTGTGGAAAAAGTTTGTTTAATTAATTCCTTAAAATGTTGAATCCAACTCTTGAGCACATTCTTCCATCTAGCATCTATCGGCTACATAATGAATTTGCAGGAATTAACGATTTGTTACCGGTAGTCGCAGAACACAAAATAAATAAGGGATAGTTAATACTATATAGATTTGATTTAAGTTTTCTAAAAATGGTATCTTATTAGCATGATTTGTAATACTTACTAATAAGATACAATTTTTTTTAATTTTGATAATTATTAAAGAAAATCAATTTTCTCAAACATTCAGACGATGTTATTGGAATACAAGTGAAGCTGACTCTTTATAACCAGTTATACAGGCTTTCCATCCCAGAAAGAAATATTAACTTTTATTGAAGCACTATCTTGATAGAAACAATTAAGCAGTTTGTCACCACAACAAATGACAATAACAAATAACAACAACAACGATAACAAATGAATAAGGATAAATTTTCTCATGACTTTATATCAAAAGAAAGATGTAATAAAAAATATTTAATTTTATATTTCAGTGGCATTAATTCGAAAAAATGTATGGCAGGGTGTAACTCTCAATGTCTAGGGAAGGGGGAAAGTTACAGTTTTTTCGACGAAAATATCCAAAAAAATGGAGTTTTCAATGAAAATACCCCAGCTAAGGCATTCTTAAAGTTTTAGGGGTTGGGGTTTTAGAAATTAAACTGCGGTAAAGGGCCCCTTACCGCCCTCCAGACTGATACCACTGTTATATTTACTGTGAGCAGTGTTTCCGCCGACCATAAAAACTATTTGTAACAGTTTTGTTTGTAGTGTCCAAAAATTGCTTTATTAAAAGTGTTTCCGTGAAGTAACAGAAAACTGTTCTCAACATTTTTTACGGTCATTCTATCAAATTTTAAGTTTTCTAGTGGAAATAAAAAAATTTAAACATTGAAAAAGCGTATCACAGCCTCTGTAGCTCATGCTATTTTGTAAATACTGTTGGAAAAATCCAATAGTGTGGATTTCTTCAGTTGGGAAAACTAAAATTTTGCATGATACGCTTCTTTTAACGTTACTACTTTAGTAACTTTTATTTTCAATGTATAACTTTGTCTTTAACGTAGGCTATTTGGTAAAGGAAAATCCTTTATTGCTGAAGAATTCTGAGCGTAATTTCTGAGAATCATTCTGAGATTGAGCGTAATTCTGAGAATTCTGAGAGCCACACCATAGTCATAACCGTCAATAAAGAAAGACAAAAAATGGTTGTGAATGCCATAGGGCTTTCCCTTAGTTTTAATGTTACGCTCGTATTTGGAAAGCGAAAAATAAAAATTTGAACCTGGTTGGAAAAGCCTATATCGTCACTATTCTGTTTCAAACAATTCTCTACTAATGCTGTGTATTTGTGTCTTTTTCTATTTTCTGTTATAAATGAAAAACCGCTGTGTCAAGCTCAGAGCCGTGACGTATGGGGGGACGCCCCCCCCCCCCTATTTTTTTGGTCACTTGATAAAAAAAAAATAAGTCAGTAAAATCGTGGCGCTTCGCACCACGATTTTTCCAATGCCGCTAAAATTCTTTGTTCGGTTCAATAAAGACCACGGAAATACTGACGTGTCAGCTATAGAAATTTCTAACTTGGTCGGTAAACGCAGCAATTTTACTGACTCCTGCCGTGGATTTTACAGATGGTGCCACAATTTTCCAATTTGTTAAATAAACAGCATTAAAATAGTGGCATGATATGTACTGAAGTCTAAATCTCGGTTGGTAGGTACAGCGGCTTTACTGACTCGTGCAGTGATTTTACGTATTGTATTCGAAACGGACATTATGGTAATTATTGACAAAAAACACTTTAATTGTTCTTCATTTAAGCAGAAGATCTATTTCGCAATGTTTCACTTTTATAAAAGAAATATTTTTAAAGGTCATCAAAAGTCAGAGCCCTCTAGAGGGAGAAGGGGGGAGGTATGTACTTCAAAATACCTTTCGAGGACATATTTTAGTCTTTAAATCCGCCTCTGAAAGTTTCATTTCCCTAACCTAACCATTTTCCGAGATTGTGAAAAGTAGTTTGTCTAGGATTTTACCTTTCCTTTTACAAAACATTACAATTTCGCTTTTTAACATCATTATATTACAGACATCTTCTCAGCGTTGCCACTTGTAGCACGTTAGTGCTATTTAAGCGCTATTTCATCATGTGTGACAATTGTTACATTGAATGACTAAATAGTACCACTTTTATACCTTAATTTCTAACACTTTCGTACTACAATTTTTCTTTTTGTCTTGACGAAACAATGAGGATTTTGAAAAAGGCAGAGGAATTAACAAAAAGCACGGGTCACCTTTTCGTCGTATTTGTTTGGAAAGATTGGCACTAAGTTTGAAATGACCAGACATAAAAAGATTAAAAAATTTACCCAAAACTAATCCAAGTACCCTTAAATGGAACATGCGAGTCTCACGCCTCAAAATACAGAAATATTGTTTTTACTGTAGCACCGAAAATCATTGTATAGCACGCAAAATTGGAGTTTTAGCAGGTACTGACATTGTTGCCCAGTGGCGCACATTTGCGCCATTTGGGGGCTTTTTTCAGTTGATTACACATTATTTTTTTCTAATTGGCACATTACGCCGGTTTCGCGCATGTCAAAAATTCGGCGCAATGTCGGTGCATTTTACATTCTGAGCACCTACTGAGTTACCTTCTCAGCAGGGGCCTCTCCCAGGCCACTCAGCGCGTCCCCAGGTGGCGGATAGGGGAATTTCCTACAGATATTTAGGATACCTCCATGGAGAGAGGAGGCGCGGACCAAGGGGTACCCAGTTTCTGGGGGTCTTGAAATATAACTGGAACTCCCTCACCTGGGGGACATAAATACAGGTGGAGGAGGAGGATGGCCCCTCTGATGTGCACTGGCCTGGGCCCACCGGCGCGTGGACACGTCCCGCCAGTCACAATCCACTCCCCCAGCAATGGGTAAATTGTTGGTGATGCAGGATGCCATAAGGGCGCATTATCGGTAGGAGATATAGTCGGCCCCTGCTAGGGACAGAGAGGAGTGGCTTGCCGCTGTCCTGACGCCAGCCAAGAAACCCCTTTTTTCACTTTTATGATGATAATGAGCAAACAAATGAATGTGAGAATCAGTGCTACCGCGTCCAGGGAAACCGACGAAGGCCATGCGTTTAGATCTACCGCGTCCAGGGCAGCCGACTATACGACGACCGCTAATCGCGCGAATACCTCAACTTTGACAACTCCATCCTGGAGGCCATTATATCACCTAAATCGACTTTATCAATTGGTACCCTTAATATCAGAACGCTTGCAAAACAAGGAAAAAAGGAACTCCTCCTGAGAGAGATAAACCGTTACAATTGGGACGTAGTCGGCCTATCCGAAACCCACCTCCCAGTCACCGGTGAAGAAAAACTTGATGAAGCTACTCTTGTACCATCAGGACGTACTGATGGGAAACACCGACAGGGAGTAGGCTTCTTACTCTTCAGTAAGGCTAGGAGGGAGATCACTAATCGCAGCAACACCCGTCTCAGAACGTCTGATCATGATCCGCCTGAAAGGCTCACCAGCAAATTATAAAATCATCCAAGCATATGCACCCGGCTCAAGCAGAGATGATGAAGAATCCGAAAAATTTTATCTCCATCATCAGTGTCTAGTGGACTCCGTACAAAAAAAAGATATAGTCTTTGTCATCAGGAACTTCAACGCCATTGTCGGTGACGACCCATCTGGCGACGAGGACTTGATGGGCAAATTGGCCATGGCCAGCTGAACAAGAGAGGTGAGCGCCTAATGGAATTTTGCCGAGATAGTGATCTTGTTATCACTATCACATTCTTCAAACACAGAGCCAGACGTAAAACAACCCGGACATCCCCAGATACAAGGACTCAGAATCTAAAAGATTTTATCCTCGTATCTAGACGCTGGAAATCTTCCATCACAAACGCAGTCACTTTGGCTGGCGGCGACTTCGATAGCGACCAATCGCTTGCTATGACTTCCTTTAAAATGCGTCTAAAAGCGGCCGCGAAACTCTCCAGAAAGCCTCCCAGATTCAGAGTAGACCTCTTAAAAGACCAAACTACTCGACAAAATTACACCGCTACTCTTTCCGAAAGAATTTCTGAACTCCTCTCTACATCCCCGCTAACCCTATCAAAAGATGACATCGATAATCTTGTGAAGAGTAGCTCGCAGGTTATATGCGATGTCGCCCAGTCGACCCTGGGAGTCCAAAAGGCGGACCAAAAACCTTGGATCATGGATGAAATAATCTCATTATGTGAGGAAAAACACAATCACACGAACAAACTAGATAGGGAAAGTTGGGATGTGTACAAACGATTGAAACGTGTGGTAGAGAAAGCCGCTCGCTGTGCTCACCGCTCCTATGTAAGGGAACAATGTGAGCAATGCGAAATGACATTCAAGAAAGGTGACTCTCACTTTATGTACAGGCGAGTGAGAGAACTAGCCAAAAAAAAGGAACTGAAAGCCTGTACCCTTCTTGATGAAGATGGTAACCAGACCCAAACTACAGACGGGATCCGAACCAGATGGAAAGAACACTTTGAGAGCAAATTAAACTCAACGATCCTCCCAGACCCATCGGTGCTTAACAGCTTCCCCGCAATCACCGCAGACCCAAGCCCACTCCCACTTCGATCTGAGATAGAATCGGCTATCAAGGGTTTAAGGACAAACAAAGCTGCAGGCCCAGATGGAATCCCAACCGGAATTACTAAAAGTAAATTGCGATCCTCCTTGTTGACCTATACCTAAAAATTGCTACTGCTGCTTGGGAAGAAGGTCACTTCCCCTCCTCATGGTGTGAAGCCACGATTGTTCCAATCCATAAGAAAGGCTCGAAAGCAATCTGTGATAACTACAGGCCTATAAGCCTTACGAGCCACGCCGCTAAAATACTCACTAGAGTAATGCTGGAGCGTATAAGAGCTATATCTTCAACTGTGATTCCAGAATATCAGGCCGGTTTCCGCCCAAACAGGTCAACGATTGATCAGATATTTACGGTACGTCAAATTGTGGAAAAATATCTTGAACTCGACGTAGTATTTTCCACCTTTTCATTGACTTTAAGCAGGCTTTCGACCTCATATGGAGAGAAGGTCTATGGCAAATTCTTCTCCATTCCGATAGCTATGAAACATCGACTGGTGTGCTGCAGGGTTGCTTGCTTTCACCGGAACTGTTTAACCCGTTCCTTACCGCTGTCTTCTCACTCCTTGACAACTCGTCAGGTGTCCACATTGGGGGAATATCGATTGATAAATTAGCTTATGCAGACGACATAGACCAAGTAGCTGAGAACCTTGGGGATCTTCAGTCCCAGGCCGACAACATCCAATCAACCACCAGCTCCTGTGGAATGACCATCAATTTCTCAAAGACGAAAGCCATGCTCTGCTCGCGAAAGTCGGAAAACCAAGAAACCTTAAGCCCCCAGCTCGTTGGTGACAACATAGAATGGGTCGAAGATTTCACCTATCTTGGTAGCCTTATAACGTCCGATAACAACCACTTGAAAGATATTAAGAGGCCACTGGCGCTTGAAAACTCTAGCTTTAAAGCCTTGATGCCGATCTGGAGGAACAAGAAATCGTCGACACTACTGAAAACAAGTGTCTTTAACACACTGATTATACCCATTGCCATGTACGCCTGTGATTCGCGGACCCTCAAAACAGATGACCAACGTCACCTAGCCACATTCGAAACAAAGTCACTCCACCGTATTGCTAGCACTACGTACCTGGACAGGATGTCTAATATTAGGTTCTTTAAAAGCCTCAAAATGAAACACACCATACTTGATAAAATAAAACTGCAACAACTTAGGTGGCTAGGCCACATCCAGCGTATGGAAAATTCTCGTCTGCCGAAAATAGTCTTCGATGGTCGCGTGCATGGTTCTCGTCCCAGAGGTCGGTACACATAAGAGATGGAAAGACAACTTCTCTACACTCAACCTGCCACAACTTCTACGACTGACTGAAGATAGATGCTCATACAGACGCCACATCAATAACATAGTGAATGAAGAGGCTCCAAAACGACCTTCGAGGACGGATGGGACTTAAGTCAAGTAAGTCATAACAATGACAAAACTAAAAATCTTAAAGTCTAGTGTTTACTGACAACTTCTACTGACAGATTCAGGAATCTGTCTATAAAGGCAGGTAGAATTTTCAGAACCCCGTAGGGATTCTCATATTCCATTCCAGGCTCAATGAGAACCTAAATCTTATATTATCTAAGCGTGTACTACCCTTAGCATGAAACACTAAATGTGGGAAACTTGTCTAATCTCGATAAAAAATACAGAGAAGAGTGCGAAAATTTGACCTTTGTTTGACAGAGCTCAAGTAATTTTATATATCTCAAATCTACCCAGCAAAAACCTCTTTGTCAAGAGAGTGTTTTCTGTTATGAATCTTGTCAAGTACAAATTTCGAAACAGGATGCAGCTTAAAATATTTAACTCTACTGTGACCATCCGACTTCGGCTAAATTGCCAGGGAAAGTGCTAAAGGGACTTTGATCCTTACACTCGCTATGCTGAACAGGTTTACCATTGACATGTATGACATCAAAAAACCATCCAATGACAAAAATCTCAGAACACTGTCTTTCGCCTGCAATTTTATAGATAGTTGCATTAATAACGGCAGGTCTAATTTCTTATCTTTGACTAAGTCGTTTTTGTCGGTCTAATTTATATTTTGAAGGCTACGAAACATTTTGTTCTCATAACAAAAGTTTGATACTTTATCCCTTTTTGGAGCTTATAATTGCAATGTCATAAGAACATTGTATAAAGAAGTAAACTTTGATGTCACTTACCTAAATGACATTTTGGAGAGATGTGACCTTCAAGGATCATGCTTCATTTTAGTTCTACATTAGAAAATTCTATTTTCAGTTATCTTTGTCAAATGCACCTTTAACTTTCACGTTTCTGTATAGCTTATCTATATTACAAGATTAGTATACTGAGTACCTATTTCTTTTTTTAGTTCTTTAATCACAATTTCTATTGTTGATAGGGAATTATTCAGCATATCAGCCAGAAAGTAATGTAAAATACCACCTTAAAGCCAGTCTCCATTTGGCAGATTCTGCAAACGGCCAAAAAGCAACGTCGAAGGTTGCAGTATCTGCAAACTGCCAACTCGGAGCCGGAAAAGAAGTCTCCATTGAAATAAAATTTGCAGATTGGCGGTGCAGATTTGCAGAATTTGCCAAATGGAGACCGGCTTTTAGATATTGGCAAGTATTTTTTTGTTAGATCTTCTTTAATTCGCGCTTTTATTTAATTCTCTGATATACCAAAGAACTGAGGAAATATCTTTCTTGTCAAGCCAGAGACTGAGAACAGAAAATTTCGACCACAGAAGCGCATGTAATCAGTCGAAAAATACTTTACTGTTTCAGATTTCGGAATATGGCGACGAAATCTGTCGATGAAGACTGGTATCACTGGGTTTTGGCATTTGTGGCCTAATATGACGAAAAATTCAAAATTAGAACACACGTTAACGGAGAAGATTTGTACCTTGTAACAGCGTAGTGGATTGAAACGTAGCTGGCATCTTTCAGGACTGTGGTTTAATTCTGTCTATTGCAAAGAAGATCGAAAATTTGCTGTTCAGACTGGTAATTGTAGGAGCTAGGAACACCTAAAGGAGGCTTAGGCCTACCCCAGGGAGCCAGGTAAATTTAAAGTGGGCTATATAATTTAGCTAAGATGAAAGTGAAAACGTCATTTGATGCTTTTTTTGGTCAATATTTACCAAATCATATTATTGAGTTACAACTCACTTGATGCCTTTTTTTATGCTCTTTACAAATATAATAGCCTAATCATTTTTGGTTAAATTTCTACAAAATAATATTATTGAGCTAGGAATCAAGTGGATACACCATTCGATGCCTTTTTTTAAGATTGATTGCAAATATAATAATAATTTCTATCGGAAATAAAATCTGGCCCCCCCCCCTTTATATTTGTCAATTCAGGGTTAGGTTAGGTTATAGAAATAGGCTATATACCCTTAATTGGCATATATTGGGGGGGGTCTGAAATTCATTTCTGATAGAAATGATTACTATATTCATATTCAGCATAAATAAAGGCATCAAGTGGTATATTCACTTTATGCATAAGTCAATAATATGATTTGGTAGAACTTTACCCATTTTTGTTGGAAATGAATTTTGGTAAAGTTCTACCAAATCATATTATTGAGTTAGGAATAAAGTGAATACACCATTCAATGCCTTTTTTATGCTGATTATGAATATAATAATCATTTCTATTGGAAATGAATTTCAGCCCCCCCCCCCTATATATGCCAATTCAGGGTTAGGTTGTAGAAATATAGACCAAATCATATTATTGAGTTAGGAATAAAGTGAATACACCATTTGATGCCTTTTTTTATGCTGATTACAAATATAATAATCATTTCTATCAGAAATGAATTTCAGTAAGTTTATGAATAAAGTGAATATACTACTTGATGCCTTTTTTATGCTCTTTCCAAATATATTAATCATTTTTGTCAGAAATGAATTTTATGCCCACCCCTATATACCAATTCAGGGTATATATTTGCATATTAGGGGGGTAGGGGTAAAGTTTAAACTTACCTCCCATTTACATCAGAAATAAAATGTGCTCCTGCCCCCTAATGTACAAATATATATCCTGAATTAGTCTATATAGGGGTGGGGGCAAAATTCATTTCTATCAAAAATGATTATTATATTTGAAAAGAGCATAAAAAAAGGCATCAAATGGTATATTTACTTTATTTTTAAGTCAATAGTATGATTTGGTAAAATTTTACTGGGGCCCCAAAGATATTTCATTTTTGTACCCACACAAAGAAGTTACCTATTATCAGACAAAAACATGGTAAAATTCTACACACGGTACTTTTTGCTATCTTGGAAAGGGACTAGGTTAGGAAAATGAAACTTTCAGGGATTGATCTATAGACTAAATTATGCCCTTGTATTTGAAGTACCTACTTGTTGATGTATTTTGAAGTACCTACTTCCAATGTTTCTCTCTCTAAAGGGCACTGAGCTTTAAAAATCTTTGTATTATGAAAGTGAAACCTTGCAGAATAGATCTTCTGCTTAAATGAAGTACAAGAACAGTATTTTCAGCTTCACAATTTTGCTCAATCCCAATTTATGAGGTTTCAAAGATCTACAAATATATATCCTAAATTTAGAAAAAGCCCAGTGATATAGCTTGAAATTCAACTCAAATAACATGAATTATATTTTTAAAAACAAAAACCAGAGCAAAAGAAATTAAAAACTTAAACTTAAGGTATTATGTTGTTTTGTCAAAATTCTAATAGGTATATCTCATAGGACCTGTCAAGCATACAAATTTCTAAGACTTAAAAATCACAAGAAGGTTAGCTTGGCAATATCTTCCCAGAGTATGTTTTTGGCCCTGGATTCATTACTGAAAGTATTATTTTCCTAACCTAACCACTTTCCAAGATAACAAAGTGTAACTTGTCTAGAATTTTACCAAAAACATTTAGCCAAAACAAGTACTTTTTTGAATAGCTCTCTGCTCAATTGTGAATCTTCTCTTAAGTAGTTGAGAATTTGTTTTGATTCCAAACTAAGATGGCAGGGTCAAATAAAATCACTCAATTATAATATTATCCAGAAACTGGCCCTATTGGAATGACTTGCTAATTCTAAATGGCAGTGAAGATGGAATAGGCTTGTTTTTTGCTAATAGTTCCCCACATATGTTTAACATGCTGGAGAAATTACAAAATTCTGCAGTGCATATTGCTATGGGACTTCAAGAGATAAGCATGCCCCAATTACTAAAATGAGAAACCTGTCAGGGATCACCCCAATGCAGGAAAGAGCTTTGCTTCAGAGAAGTGGTACTTCACCTGAATACCAGTATATAGTAATCAACATTCTGTATACCAGAATATCTTCAATTTACCATGCCCCATAAATTCTGTATAATCTTCCTGGAATCTATATATAAAGGATTTTCCAGAGTGGTCTTCTCAGTAAATGGATACTTTTCCCTTTGTACATTCCCTACCATTGGAGATAGCTAACATTGAGTGGCATATAGGCATGCTGCTAGAGAATAAATTGTGCTATTCAACCCAAGAAGTTTAAAATTTAAAAAGAAGATTAAATTCATCTATTTAATGCACTATCTTTTGGAAGAGAGCTGTTCAGAGTTTTGAAATAGCGGAATTAGTATTTAGAAAAGCCTAAACCTATTTAGCAAATGTCTGGGTTGTGGTAAAATAATTGGTAGACAGCATCAGTTGAACCGTTCAGATGTTAATTGAAACAAGTTCATAAAACAAACAGCTGAGAAATTTAAAAAGAAGATTAAATTCATCTATTCAATGCACTATCTTTTGGAAGAGAGACAATCTTTGAAAATTGTGTGACTACCCATTTTCCCAATATGTAAAATAGGGCAAAGGCACCAATGATTTGACAGTGCAATTTTGGAACCACTGTCAGAATTTTCCTTCAAAATGTGATAACTCTGCTTAGTTGTGACTTGGGACATCATCTCTTGAAGGTGTTGTTATATTTTGACAATGTAAAACATGGACACTATACCTGATACACCCAGATAAGAAAATAATATTCAGTTCAAACAGCTTCCTGTTTTTGACACAAAATGAGCTACCAACAATTTTTTAGCATTGTAATGTTCAAACTGTAATTTTTTTGCAAAAAAAAGTTGGGATCAGCACCAATGCATCAAGATACATCTTATCTTCTCTAAAATGTAACCACATTGGCTTTTTCTTGATAAATCTAAATTAAAATGGCAGCAAATATTATATTGACAAAACTATTTTCCAAGTGTCAAAAATTCTTGTCTGATATAGGGCAATACCAGGCCAACTAAAAATGTTTTGTCAGCCAAATTAAAATGTAGATATTGGGTTCTATCATGAGATTCATTTCTTTTGAGAATATCTTGTAGTAGCCTGTCAAAATTTTTGACAGACAGCAACAAGCCCTGTCACAATATAGGTGACTCTGTCAACCTTCACTGAACATGTAAAACAGAGAGAAACAATTGGTGTCAAAATTCAAGGGTCTTCTAACAAAACATGGTTTTCAAATTTATGGGTAGTTTCTCAACAACAAGAGATTTTGATGATTATTATCTCAAATAATATTTCACATGAAAAACATTCAAAATTTTTTTTTTATTGTAGTTTTACTGATTTGACGCTAGATTTTTCCATTATCTGGGGAACTGCCACTTGGCCTGATACCATGTTCATATTTTTAAGCATTTGACTTGGTTGATCACAACATCCTAATGCATTTACCACTGAACAACTTCGAAGTTGACCCTCTCTTAGTAAATTTTGTGTATGATTTTTTTCAAATAGATCCCAAGTTGTAAAATAAAAAAATATTCACTCTGAACCCCTCCCTACTTAGCATGGAATTACTCAAGGACTTTGTTAGGACCACTCTTATATTTAGCATTGATTAATGAAATGGGTAAGAGCCTCAAAGGTATTAATACCTCAAATGTATTAATATGTAGACAACCTGCTGATCCTTGAAGTGCATCATAGAAACATCATAAGCAACCCCCTCAAAATCCTACCCATGTTTTGGATGAAGCTAAGAATTTACATATGAAAGTAAATTCCACTAAGTCAATTATAATGACAATAAACATCTTAGAATTCTTAAAATCCACTCCTGTTTTCTAAGACCCTATGCCACCCAAAATGCTAGTGAAACATGTTAAACTGCTTTGTGTCACAAATTTCTAATAATCTTAAGTGGGACATTCATATTTCAACAATTCTGGACTTTCCAGTCAAAGGATAGTCAAAACTGAAATTTTTAAAGTGGATTAAAATGGCAGATTAACTTTTAAATGGCCAAATGTTGACAATACTTTCACTGTGAACAACAAAGACATCTTTGCTGGACTATTAAAGCCGAGAGGAAGTGGGCCATTCCAGATAGCGTTTGGAGATGCTATTCTTGTGGCATGTATGCAACACTGAAAAAAAGAAAAGGTTCATATGACCTAGGTCACATGATTACACTCCACATGATTATCCAGTTTTGTTCCTATACTTGAGACAATTTTTTCAGTTTTTTTTTTTGCTTCCACTTTCTGAATTGCGTTTTATATGTTTACACATAAAACAAAGTTGAAGAGAAACAAAGAAATAAAGTAAAAAGAATAGGTATGTTAAATGCACCAGGATTTGCCCACAAGCATTCCCCAAGTATTTCAACACATGTTGAATTGAGTTCTGACTTACATCAAAAGCAGGTATTTTGAATCAGAGTTTTGTACCCTTTTACAATAAAACTTCAAACTTCCAAACAAACATTTAGATTCTAAGATGTTTTTCCTACATACTGAAACCCTTTTCAAACCAAAAGTCTTTAAATTAAGCCTTTCAGAGTAGAAACAAAAACTGTCAAATCATTGGTGCCTTTACCCTATGCATGTTCACACTGATAGTTCTGTCAAAGATTCAAAAGCTGATGCATCTGCCTGTATCCTGGACCTAACCCTGTATGTTTTCCCCCCTTCTGAGTAATTCATCATTATTTTCTGCTGAATTATTTGCAGTACAACCTGCATTAGATGCTTTAATTGGTCTGGATACCTCTTCAAGGAACATACTGTTCCTTTCAGATTCTATTTCATCAATTCATCTTTTAATAGTTTAAGTCAAATGAATTATCCTGACCTGAAAAGTATATGTCAAAAGATTGGTTATCTGTTTTCAACCAGATGTTCTGTTACATTTCTTCATATTCCTAGCCATAAGAAAATCAAATATGATGAAATGGCAGATAATTTTGCAAATAAGGCAGATATCCCTTAAGCAGAAATCTAAGGACCTTGAATTTTAGAAAGGTTGTTTGAGCTCAAACAAAAATTGCTTACCATTGTTTTGTGCATCCTCCTTTCAAGTATAAGGATTTTAATATGCTCTATTAGAAACTAAAAGCTAGAACTATTTTACTTACTGCTGACCTTTTTAAATGGTGAATCCACCACAATCTTCTATACAGAAAATGCCATTGGGCATAAGAAAATGCTTAACATGTTCTCTGAATATAACCCAATTGATCAGGATTCCGGGAGACTCAGAAATTACTGTAATCAATTGCAAACCCTATATCATTTGATCATCTTAATACTTGCTCCCTTTCACATGATTTAGAAGCCACAATTTATAAATTGATGATAATGATCCTAAAGATATGCTATTGTTACCAGCATCATGTTGATTGTTATCAGCTTGTAGGTATTTTTGGAATATAGTTAGGATCATCCAATAATCAGTGAAAGTATTCCAGGGAATTCAAAGATGGGAGTGGATTCCCTTCTAGTATCTACAGACATCATAAATATATGAAGAAGGAGGAGAAGGACACATGAAGAAGAAGGAACAGTGAGCTTCTACAATTAGTTTACTTGAATTATCACCTTTCCTTTTCTGAAGACTAATGCTGATTTATTTTTGGTAAATATTTAACTAAAAAAGCACAATTCCAATTAAAAGGAGGTAATATAAAACTAGTATTCATTGCAAACAAGGGCAGCAAAAAAAAATATAGTTTTCACAAACTGCTTAATAACCAAATAAGAAGATTAAGAAGTAAAAAACACCTTCCAAACCACCATTTAACAATCTATTATCAGCACATATAATAACAATTGTTACCATTGGTGTCAATTCACAAATTATACAAGGAGAAGAGGTATAATTGTAAATTTTGAAATCTATGGGGGGGGGGGTAATCTCCACAAACTAATTTGACTATAAAGATTGGCATTTAGATCCCTTTAACAACTCTCTAGGATTTTTAAGTGCCCTTCTGTTATTAAAAAAAGGAAAAGAGACCAGTGCTATCCATGTAAATTTTGATTTCCCTTATTTTTCAAGTTGGGGGCTATAAGCTTCCTGAATAGGGTTTTTGACAATGGTGATTGCAGTGGTTCACTTTTATTTTGCTGTGATGCTTTTTTGAACGGTTTTGGACTGTGTGAAGACCATGATATAAAGTTAAAAAATTAGTTAAAAACTAATTAGATATAAAAAAAATTGGCCTTTAGTTGAGCCCTTAAATAACTCTCTATGATGTTTTATTGCCCTTCTATTAACAAAGAAAAAAGCAGAACAAAAAAGAGACCAGAACTGCCCATGTAGAAATGTGACTCTCCTTGTTGTATCCTTGTTGGTTTTTCTTGTTGGGCTATAAGTGTCCTGTTTAGGGTTTTTAACAATGGTGATTCCAGTTGTGTACTTTTTGCTGTAATGCTGTTTTAAGGAATTTTGGGCTCTTTTGAAAGTTCCAGTCAATTTGTTTTCCAAATAAAATTTTACTATTTAGATTAATCAAAGGAATAATTACCATTCCTGTTACAGATATAAATGACAATTTTTTCTCCCTAGACAGTTTTTTTTAGAAAGGTATTTTTAAACTTATGGTTACTATATGTTTTTTTAAGCCCCTCTAAGGGCTCAACAAAAATTTGCCCTAAAAGCAATTATCATATTTCAAAAGACCATAAAAAGGCATTAATTGTATATTCACTTTCTTCCTTGCTAAGTTATGTGAAAAGTATAAATTTGCCTTGAAAGAATTTAAGGTAATCCTGGTGCAAAATTTTGCTTCTATGCCAAACTTGAATAAAAAAGGATTAATACCTCAACAAGCAAATTCCCTTGCATCAAGCTTGCTGTGCTTGCAAAGAAAGCCAGATTCAAGTAAAAAGCATTAAACAAGCTTGCTTCAAGCCTGCTAGTTGACTAGCTTTTACCCTGGTCCAAGCTTGAATCCTTTTAATAACTACTTCTAGAAGGCACTTTAACTTGGACAGAAAGTTTTCTATACATATTATGAAAAGATAAATAATTTTTCATTTGCTGTTTTCAAATAGCGATCTGAAATTTCAGAGGTAAGTACAGTTGTACGAATGGGCTGCTTTTCAAACTAACAAACGAACTACACTGTCTTTTAGAGAAAATAAAAATCTTGCATTTTTGCATCTTAATATGATGCTTACTTGCTAATATATTTCTTATTACCTATGTTTTGCTTATTCACTTATGTGTTAGCAAAACTATGTTAATGATAACAGATTAGTCGCCCCCTCTACTGGCTTTTAAATACTTCACCTCTAAAAATCATCGGCTAAGGTTAGGACCTCAGAGCCTGCACCTTTACTTAAAGGAATCTTAGTAGAAATTGGCATGCCAATCAAGAAGGGTGGTAGACTGTAAAGTTAGTAAAGATGAAGACTAGCTACCCATGGTAGCTAGTCTCGTTTATGTGACTAGCTACCATGCTCATCCATGCCTCATTTATGTGCTGCAAGTAATAGCTGAGCATATATTCTGGATTCAAATGTCCTACAAATATCATGATATGCCAGGAAAAAGCACTCATTTGATGTATCAGCTTCTATAAGCATGTTAGCTAAAATATAAGGGACGTGCTTGTGACTGATACCTTTTTTAAAACCAAACTGGTTATCAGGAGTACAGTATTTACTTGAAATATCTTCAATAACGAGTATTTCCATTAGTTTACATAGGAAAGGTGAAACATTTATAGGATGGTAAAACACGCAACCTGTCAGGGTTTTACTCTTTTTAAACACAAGAGTAACAATGCTGGTACAAAAAATATCAGGTTCAAGACCAGTATTAAAAATAATCTGAAACAAAATTTGAGATGAGACAAAAGATTATCACTTTCATGTGTGAGGTGCGAACCACAGTCTGTCAAGACCACTCGATTGTTTTTTTAGATTACAGATGGCAACAGTAAAATTTTTGATGGTTATTGCATAACCAGCATCAGAGCCAGGTAACTTCAGACTTTTGTCTAATTCTCTGTTGACCTTATCTTCAAGCTTTTGGTCAGGAGGGGAAAATTCAGAAGTAAGTGAGACATTCACTCCATCTTTGGGATTGCAGCTTCAGAAGCACTACGATTTCTCCTATGCTAGAAGAAATCTCTATAGTATGTTTGAATGTTTATTAACTAATTAAATAGAGAAAAAAAAGTTTTTATCAACTGAAAGTAAGGAGCAACATTAAAACTTAAAACAGACAGAAATTATTTCTTATGTGAAGGGGGTTGCCCCTCCTCAACACTTTGCTCTTTATTTTTAAGTTTTTTAGTACTTTTAAATAGCTTCTTATTGTTCAAATTGAACAACCCTTGTGTTTCAGGAGTCGTTCGTAAAGAATTGGGACAAAATTCACACTTTAGCATAAAGAGCGAGGTGTTGAGGAGGGGGCAACCCCTTTCATATGCGAAATAATTTCTGTTCGTTAACTTTTAATTTCTGTTTGAATGAGCCCTCTCCCAATATTCTAGGACCAATGGGTCGATACAATCATCCCTGGAAAAAAAAAAATAAACACGCATCCATGATCTTTCTTCTAGCAAAAATAGAAAATTTCACATTTTTGCAGATATGAGGTGGAAACCTCTACAGTGAGGTTGTCTGATACACTGAATCTGGTGGTGTGATTTTCATTAAGATTCTTTCGACTTTTAAAGGTGGTTCTCTCCCCCCCCCTTTTTCGAAAATAAGGCAAATATTCTCAAGCTCAAGAGCAGGATTTTCAGACCACTTTGGGACTTCCGTACCGATTCTAACTTTCCGACTAGGCACATCAGCTGTCTCTGCACACTTTTAGGCATGAGAAATTTCCATGCAATATGTGTTCAGACACATGTGTTCTTCTTCTTCTTTAATCAGTGCATTCTGCTATAATAACTGGAAAGGTGTTGTAATCTTGGCAAGAATCCCACCTAAAACTGCATGGTATGTATTTAGATCAATTTTATTCCAGTCAGTCTTGACTGCCCGCCTCCAAGCGCTAGGGAAATTGTCAGGTAGTACACGGTTGACTAGAAAAGCATTCATAATTGAGAAATGGTCAGATACACGATTATAGATATATATATATATATATATATATATATATATATATATATATATATATATATATATATATATATATATATATATATATATATATATATATATATATATATATATATATATATATATATATATATATATATATATATATACCTATCACATATATATATATATATATATATATATATCCATGCTAGATTAAATTTAGCATAAGCTCTCTGCATATCTCTTAACCCTTTGGAAGTTGACTTTTGAGAGGAGGACAGGGTCTAATGTCCCGTATTTAAATCCAATAAATATTCGGGGAGGACTTAAGGTCAATTTTCAGGAAGGCATTTTCCTGTTCCTTAAATGCACAGAGGTGGGAAGAAGGTGACAGGTTCTTCTGGTATTAAACTTAAGGACAATCCCCCTCCCTTCCTAAAGATTGAACCTGTGTTTATCTATTTTTACATGTATATCTGAGTACAAAGGTGGTGGAGGGGGTTTCTTAAGAATAGAAATACAATCATGTGGAGCTTGGCCTCTATTCACCTGTTTGTACACTTATGAACATCATAGTATAAAACCCTTGTGATTTCTCTCTCTTTATTCTAGTTAAAAAGATGGATTACTTTGTTGGATGTAGAGTTCTCTCATCTGAATCAAAAGGGACAGTCAAATATATAGGAAAAGTTGATTCTCAGCCTGGGAACTGGCTTGGCATTGATTGGGATACGCCTGATAGAGGAAAGCATGATGGGACATACAAGGGTAGAAAATACTTTACAACAAGGTAAGCCAATTCTCCTTTAACATGGCTTAAGCTTTTATTGCCAGAAATTATGAAATATATTTGGCGAAAAATTTTCTTTTCTTTTAGCTCAGATGCACTTTCAAAACCGTTTTTCTATAATATACGATTAAAAAAATTCTTGTACAGAACTTTTCCTGGAAATAAAAGCACCTGGTGCAGACTTGGTTTATACATTAAATCACTGTTTCATCTATCTCTAGATGGCGACAGTGATGCTGCATGAATTAACATGCATATTCTAATTTGAGTTACTATTCAATGTCTTAAATCTACCATACATCAAGATGAACAAGAATTTTATTCAACATCGAAAATCAAAGATGCAAGGACCTATGTGGTAAACAATATTACACAACAATTGTTAAATTTTATTATGGGTGGTAAGGCGGGTAGGGGAGGAAAGGCGGGCTGGAGAGATAAGTGTGGGTACGAGGGGTGAGGTGGAATTGGGAGGTAAGGGTGGGGAAGGAGGCGTTAAATATTGATGATTGATGAAGATTGGATTTGTTATTTTTTTTATTTATCTATTGTTATTTTGAGCTGTTTTCATTTTTGTTATTTTCATTTATTTATTTTGCATATATATATTTTTTACTAATTTCGATTTAATTAAATAATTAATTTGATAGGCCAGCATTTACATGGACTTTTGCACGACTGAAACCCTCATAGCTTTTTCTTCAGTGCAAAAGTGCTGTTTATTTTATTTAATTATTTGTGATTGTTAAAGAATAAAAGTTAAAGCTGTTGTAACTATTTCTCTTAATAAATATTTATCTTACCTTAAATAAAAAAAAAGCATAAGAGGGGGAACATTAAGTATAAAGAAACGCACTGGCTCAGTTTTACTACCCTAAATAACCTACTATGAAGATATACATTTCCTGTATCCTTATTGTTCCCTAAAGTAATCGGGGACTTTACTCTGTAAGTTTTAGTAAATATCTTCTTTCTGTAGGTAGTGCTAGTTGAAAAAACTTTCATAATTTAGAAAGATATAGAAAATTTTTACCAAACAATAAGAAATATTTTCTTGGTAGTCCTTATGTACAGATTGTTCAGATAAGGTCAATGCAATTTACAGCTTACAATGCACATTTAGGAAACTAACGAGTTTCTATTGAAAGGGGACACCTATTATAAAATATATTTTTTTCTCATTTTTTTTCTGTTCAAAAAAACTAGATGCTGTAGGCTTTCAAAGGGCTTGTTCCTAACAAAACCTTTGCCAGTATTTTGTTGCATTTTCTACTGTCGCTGCCATATAACTCCATCTATCACTGCAACATTTTCATTGTTTTTGAAGGACCCAGGGCTTGTCGCATTAAGTTTAACACAGCTCTGGTTGATGTACCCTGTAGAACCAAACCGTTTCAATTTTTTTCATATATAGGGGTTCAGTCAAATTCCATGAATTTCATGGTAGCTCTGACCCCCTGAGATACCGGAAGTATCTCAGGAAGTATCTGAAGTTTATGCCTACGGTTGTATTAATACCACTGATTTACCCTAATACTCTAGTGGCAAATTTATGATGGCAAACATTATAGTAATACGCATATATCCAGTATTTTTTAACTAGTTTTTACAGTTTTATTAAATAGCAAGATGTTCAACTTCAAAATCCCCTGGGGGTTGCAACTAATCAAAATGGACCTGTCCCTCCCTCCCTCTCTCTCTTGTCTCTCCCTCTTCCACTGCCTTCTTGTATTTCCAGGAGTAAAATTATAACAGAGAGAATATCGCTCAACAAAACGACAAGCTTCCTCCTCCCCTAAACAGTGGCGGATCCGGGGGGCGGTGGGGGTGCCTCCCTAGCGTAATCTAAAGTAGCGTAATTTACTTAATTAATGCAAATTTGCGTTAATTATACTTGCTCCTAACGCAAGTTTATTGGATCATCCTATTTGGAGTTTGGAGTTGTAAATTAATCCTGTGGTGTTGGCCTCAGGCGGCTTGGAACTGCAGTGAGTTGTTAGTAGTAGTAGCAGTACTACTATGAAAACACATTTCTACAAGGGATTTTAAGGTATTTAAGCTTCATAGTATTTTACTATAGAGTATCTATTTCTACTATGGATTATGATATGTATTTTAACTTTAGATCAGTGGCAGATACAGGGGGAGCGCCCCACCCCCCTAGCGTAGTCTAAAGTAGTGTAATTTACTTAATTACCCCAAGTTTGCGTTATTTAAAACTGCTCCTAACGCAAGTTTATCGGGTCAACCTATTTTGCCCCCCACCCTAAATTTTTTTTATTGGATCAACCTATTTTGCCACCCCCCCCCCCTAAAAAAACTTGGATCCGCCCCTGCTTTAGATTATAGGAGATTTAGCTGGGCTTTCCAGTAATTTGCAATCCTGTTAGGCTTTATAATAGTCATCTTCTTTTCTGTTTTCGCTTATTTTAAATATTTTGGGTTTAATTCTGTTTTGTTTTTCTCTGCTTCTAATAGATACCCAACGAGTGGCTCTTTCATTAAGCCGGATAAAGTTTCTCGTGGAACTTCATTAGTTCAGGCTTTGAAAAATCGCTACCTTAAATTTGAAGAAACACATATTGAAGAACAGAATCTAATGGTCCTGCAAAAGACGTTTAACGCTCCGTTTGTCGAAATAGTTGGAATGGACAAAGTTTCTAGTGCTCAGTGGTAGGTAGCCCTGTCTATAGGACTTGGAACAAACTTAACGAAGGTGATGTAACAATTACTAGCACCGATAAACATGGTTTTGATTTTGAATTACAAGAAAATTCAAGTTTTTTTCCGCTGTAAGTAAGGAGCAACGTTAAACACTAAAACGAAGCGAAATTATTCCTTGCATGAAGTTTTTTAGTGCTTTAAAAAGCTTCTTATTCCGATTAAACGGCCCATATGTTTCAGGAGTCATTCTTGAAGGATTGGGACTAAAAGTTAAACTTTAGCGTGAAGAGCGAGAGATTGAAGAGAGGACAGCTCATCCCCATATACGCAATAATTCTGTTCGGTTTAATACTGCACCTTTCAGTTAAAAAAAAAACTTTTTTTATTTTGCTTAGGATTGTTTTTCAGATACTGCGGGGATACCCGCCTCTGCCATTCGTGCAGAATTCTCCCCCCCCCCCCGCACAAATTTCTTCCTGTAAAATTCCTCCCGCTTAAAATCCTACCCCCGGAAGACTTCCCCTGCACAGTTCAGTTCTCGCTGAAAATTCCTCCCCCCCCTTAAAAATACCCTGCAGACAATTCCCTCTAGATAATCGCCTTTACTTTCTTGTAAACAATTGTTTTTGTTTTAAATCTGATAGTTTTTCAAATCATTTTGGAAATTCCCCTGCCTCTGTCCCTTCCGTGGAAAATTTTCCCGGAAATAACCCTCCCAAGGGAAATTTCTCTCGCGAAAAACCCTCCCATTGAACATTTTCGGTAGCCAATTTCCTTCCCGCGGAAAATTTTCCTCAGAAAATTCCCCCTGGACATCTCCACATGTAAAGTTTCCCCCGGTCAATTCCCTTGGAACATCTCTACATGTGAATTTTTGTGCCAAAGAGAAAGTAAGACAAATAATAAAAAAAAAGAAATCCATGTGTGCATTCTAGCAAATTTCTCCCGTGTAAAATTTCCCTGGAAAATTCCTCCCGGAAACATTCGTAACCACAGAAAATTTTTCCCGTGGGACACCCCTCCCCCTGTATATCCCCCCCTCCCCTAAAACAAGTTTGTTTATTTCCCAATAACGAACACTATATGTAAACAATGGGTGAATTTCATAACTTACAGCCCTTTTTCCGGGGGATCTGGGGAGCCATGTCATCCCGAGAGGCATAGTTATTGGATCTTTCAACTATGCTGAACAATATGGGTATCTAAAAATGTTGCTCGGATATTGTTGAGGAAAAAAGGGGTGTGGGAAGAGTGCAAATTGCCCTCCAATCTTTTTGGTTACTTAAAGGGGTGCTAGAGCTTTTAATTTACATTTGAATGAGCGCTCTCCATATTTTCTAAAGCTATTGGTTCAATACAATCACCCATAGGGAAGGAAAAAAATCAACTGAATTCGCATCCATGATTTTTTCTTCTGGTAGAAAATATACAATTCCACATTTTTGTAGATAGAAGCTTGAAACCTCAATAGTAGGGTTCTCTGATATGCTGAATCTGATAGTGTAATTTTCATTAAGGTTTGTTTTTAATTTTTGGGGGTGTTTCACCCTTTTTTTAAAACCAGGCAAATTTTTCCAGGCTTGTAGCTTTCGATTGGTACCATTAAACTTAGCGAATTTTATAATTTGGAATCAGCAGAAATGGAAATTCTTTTGGTGTGGTAATTTTTTTTTATAGAATCCTTTTTTTAGACTTTTGGTTCCTTTGGGCCGAGCCACTCCTTGCTTACAGTTAGTTGCCAAGATCTGTTTTATAAAATTTGTCTTTGTAAGAAATGCTAATGAGGAAGGACCTGTTCCTTTCATGTTAAGAATAAATTGATACAAAAATCTGGATAATATTTTTATATCATATAAAGTTTCATTAACATTTGAGTAAAAAAGTAAACTTTCCGAAGCAATAGTTACCAGCTCTTAAAACACGACTTTAGCTTTAAATAAAGTTTTACTTTGTAAGAAATGTTAAAAAGCAAGTAGTTATGGCTTTTATATCAGGTATAAATGTGTATTGAAATCTGATTTTTTTTTTTTTTTTTTTAATTCCATGTAACTTTTCTGTAATATTTGAGTCAAAAATTGAACTAAGGTGATATTCCAGCTATCAGCACCTAAACCCATTGGCTTTCTATTCCTTTTGCTACCAATAGCCCATTGTGATATATATAGCCCATTGTGATGTATAGAATAGCCCATCAAGTCGCCTGAAGTCAGTACAGCTGTGCATAACCCTCCCCTACCTCAGTATAGTCAAAGCTTCCCCTTTATACCCTTTCATGAAGTTCCAGTTTCACAAATTCTTCTTATAACCTCTTCCCTCCCTATCCGGTGACAACATGTTTTGTTTTTGCCCCAGGTACGTTTTTGCCCGGGCAAGAGATACAGTTTGTGGCATCATAGGGTACCCTGTCAAATACAACTTAACTGTAAAAGATGTCACGCCTAAGCCACATTTTAGTCAGACCGTGGAAAAAATCAAAATCATGCATGACAATAATCCAATAATCCAGACAATGTATCCAGTCAATAATTTGTGGAGTTCAACTTTCAAGTATAATTTGTTTGGCTAACCAATAAAGGTAAAGGTTTAGGCATTGATTTTTGAAACTATAAAACATGGAAACCATCCTTGTGATAATTTGGAAAAGATGCATAGACAAAATATTAGTAGACAATACTTGAGAACAGTTTAGCGTTGAAATTCGCTTTTCGGATCGATTTATCATCATTTCAATTTTTCACATTCATTGAGCAATTGTGACTCCGACTCCGAAATTCGGTCCTTTGGGGTTTATGATATAATTTTTTCGAAATAAAATCTTATTCTGTCCGAGTAATTGCTGGCTTGTTGGGACAAATACGGATGGTCAAACGTGGTACTAGTGCCACCTGATGCCTCGTATAAGGTAGAGCAGCCAAAAAAGCAATGTATAGCCTACCGATGGTATCTTGGTAGAAAAAATGCTCCAAAAGTGCAAGAATTCTCGTTTTCTCTGCATTTATAAGGACAGGGAATCTTCCGAAGATCGGTCTAAGATCTTCCCAAGTAGTTGCTTACTTTTTAGAAAAACCGGTTGTAGTAGAACATGATAAGATAAGATTTATTCATAGTGAAATACACATACAATACAATGATGAAACTACCGGTATGGTTGTGCTTAAATTGTGACTTCTCCACCTCACCTTCAGTTACCAGCGGTATGAAAATTCCGTCCAAAGTTACGCCACGAGCGAATCCTAGTCCTAAATCCTTTGTCAAAAACACACCCATAGTCACACCAAGGACTTCTAATCCCCAAACTAAGACAGTAACAAGGCCCAGCAGTAAGGATAAAACCCCATGCACAAATTGTTCTGAATACGTTATTGAAATCTCAGCTCTAACTAACACATATTCCGTCCTTGAGAATCAACTCTCAGCTAGTCAGAATGAACTCTTATTACTTCGAAATGCCCACAAATCACTCCGATCTGATATACGTAACCTCCAGAACTTAGCTGACGAAAAAACAGCAACTATTGACACCCTAATGACTCAATTAAATCAGTTGCGAATCCTTTCTCCCGTCCCACCCGCAAAATTACGCTTGTCTCCCTTTAGCTCTGAAATAAATAATTATATACAAGCCCCGAGCGATCAGATTTGTAACTCCTTAAATAGTTCAATAAAAAGTTACGCGTAAGTCCTTAACTAATAAAGAACGTAATATTATATGCAGGTTTTACGAGAGTGGTTTTTGTAGAAAAAAGAATCGTTGTCAGTATTTACATGTTTGTTGACATTTTATCTCAGGATGTGCAAAAATAGTAGCTGTTTTTTCGATCATCTTTCGAAAATATGTGCAGATTTATCATGTTTCGACAGTGCTTGTAATTTGGCCCATGCTTCTAGGTCATCGATCACCCTTAAGAATTTAAATTTGTCAAAAAACAGAAAATCTACTCTGGCCTTGGGCTAGGCTAAGTCCTCATCACCTTATCGGTCCCATGCCACCGTCAAGTATCTAAATAATACCTGTACCGTTTTTTCTAGGGGTCGTTGCTTTGGTTGCACTAAAGCTCACGTTAAGGTTCCTCCTTCTTTTTATCTAACCCCAGGAAGAAATTTGCACCAATCTGTAAAAGATATAAATTGTAAGAGTCACTCCTCCCCCTTTGGCCGTCCTTTTTTAGTACACTGCACCCAAGCAAAAATCTCCCACCAAAGTCTGTCAAACACAGCTCAACAATTAACAAACCGCTTTCGATTTCCTACTCCCCCTCCTCTTTTAACCAGCTCCCGTCCCAAACTCTTGAAAAAAAAATCCTCGTTCCAATATTATACCCAGCCTCTTAGAAACGTCAGTACCCATCCCTCCTTCTCCTACCTCCCACCTTACCTTCCCATCTCCCCCTTTCCTCCCTATAAAAAGTTCTCCCAATTTGCCTCCTTCTTACCCTATCTCCACGAAACCCCACCTCCAACCCATTCGTTTTATCCCTCGTGCCCACCCTGTCAACGTGACTCAGGTCTTTGTCAGACCTTTTGCATTTAATAATGGTCTTGTAATAAATCCTGATTGTTCTTTCTTCACGCCAACTGGAAACAAGTCGCACCTTCATCATCATGCTTCATTTGTATCCTTGCCCGTTCCCTCACCTCCAAATCCCCAAGGTAAATCCTTTACTTAGCCTTCTACTCCACAGCATTCTAATATAAATTTAAAACCCCACCCAGGAAATTATCAAACTCATCAAGTCTCCCTGTCGAGATTCCCCAATCGGTTTGTTTTTCCTAAACTTTTAGTTACTAATGCGGATAGTCTTAATTTTGAAAAGCTTACTGAACTCGAGGTGCTTTCAGAATCAAATCTAATAGATATTACAGATACTACTGAAGCACAATCCCACGTTCCAGGTTCCCTGTGCCTCACAAATTATTCAGAGTCTACTAAACTCCGTCCTTTAGACCACCCACTCGGAAAAAAAAGGTGGCGGTGTTTTGTTCTTTAATAAAAGTAACCTTTACACAGAAGTTATTCGAGTCCCTAGTTTATCCGAGTATGATGAAATCCTCAGGCTAAGTATTAGACCAAAAGTTCTCCCTCGTCCATTTAATATTATTGCAATACTTGTTTTCTATTATTCCCCAAATCAAAATATCGAGTCAAAACGTAAATTCATCCATCAATTGCAGAAATGTGCTGATTTCGGTATTTCTAAGTACCCCAATACTGGTCTTTTTTTTAGTTGGCGATGCCAACGACCTTAAATTGGATTATTTTTGCTCCTCACTTAAAGTAAAGCAATTTGTTAAAATACCAACGACTCGGGGAAATGCCTCTCTTGATGTCATTTTAACTAATATGTACAATTTTTTACAGCCCTCCCTCAGCTTTGCCTCCATTAGGTGGGAGTTATCATCTTTCGATTCTTTTATCCCCTCCTCAAATTTTAAGCATTCTTTCTCAATAACTTATGGCACTTATCGCCCTCTTCAAAATTCTGGTCTTCTTTCTTTTGGTATGTGGCTGAATACTGAAGATTGGTCCGATATTTATATTTTAAAAAATCTTGATGAGAAAATGGCTACGTTCCATAAAAAGCTAATTGATAAATATTATATTTGTTTCCCTGAAAAAAAATTTGAATAGCGTTCCAGGGACAAACTCTATATTAACCAAACTATAAAAACACTAATTAGAACCAAATTGAAGCTTTTCAAAAATCGTAAACCGGACGAAGCCAATAAACTAAGAAAATCAATTAAGAGAGAAATTTGTAAATTTCTCTCTTAATAAATCGATCGTACTAAAAGAACAGGATCGAAGCATTGTTCACCAATAAACCAAAAAATTATTATTCTGAGGTTAAAAAACTGTATGACAGGAGGCTTGAGCAGCTTAACTTCAATATACCCGAGTCCCCTGAAATTACGGCCAATAATCTAAATACATTCCTCGTTTCCATTGTCCAGAGCCTTCCAGCATTATCCGACCAATTACCAACATGAGCCCTTTCCACTTCTTTATCCACTGTTTCCCCGTCTGAGATAGAAAGAAGAATTCAAAAACTAAGAAAGACAAGTATTTGTCCTTTGGATATCCCCTTTCCCTGTATTAGTGCTTCGGGTGATTTCCTTTCTAAGCCCTTGTCTTTCCTGTTTAACGAGATTACCAAGTCTGGGCGAATTCCAACAATTTGGAAACAGGGTTTCATTGCCCGTTTGAAAAAGAAAAACGGAAAGCCTGGTTTTGAAGGCTTTCGTCCTATTACTCTTACTCCTATTTTCTCAAAACTTTATGAAGGATTCTTTGCAGACTGGCTAAAGTAAAAAATCCTACCTCTTACTGACTTGAAGCAACTCGTGAACCTAAAATCCACCTCTACTTCCCACTACCTCATTTCTCTTATTGACCACATCGGGAAAATCCTCGAAAAGCCTAATTCCTGGCTAAATTCAATTTCCATCGACCTTCAGAAAGCATTTGACCTTATTAACCATAATATTTTAATTGAGAAACTTGTCAGCGAGTTCAATATTGATCCCTTACTGGTGAAATTGATAGCCTCCTTCTTAACAAATAGATCGAAGGTTGTCAAATACCAGAATCATTATTCATATCCTCTCCCTGTCCACAATGACATACCCCAAGGTACTCTCCTAGGTCCCCTACTTTTTTCAGTCATGATCAACAGCCTCGCAAATGGATTGCCTGACCGATGGAAATTTGTTGATGACCCGACGGTTGTTGAAAATTGCTTCAGAAATATAAAACGCAACCCTATGAGCGTACTCAGTGATATTGAAGATGAAGTCATGGACTTAGACAAGACAGCAGACCGCTCAAGCCCATGATTATGCCGATTTGTTTCTTTAAATTCTGACCCTTTTTTCTTAATTCTATCCCTCCTGAAATTTCTTTGTCCTCATTTAAACTACTTGGCGTCACACTTTCTTCAAATTTAAAGTGGGATATCCACGTTAAAGACATCATCCGACAATTTATCAGTAGTTTTAAACCTGACTTGCTTTTTTCAAGCAGTTCCTTCCAAAAAAAGCAAAAAAGCACAACTTGACTAGCTAAAGTTAAATGATTTGAGGATTAATTTAATAAATTAGTGGCTACACAGACAGTGGCGGTTCTAGGCCTAGGCATGGGGGCGGGCAACTGCCACCCCTGTTTTTCTTATATCTGGTATTAAATTCCTTTTATTTTATACTTTTACACTCCTATGGTTTACCTTGCAGCCCCCCCCCCCGGATTATGAGGCCTAAAACCGCTACTGTGCACAGGGTATTTAAAGTGTTCAAAGGTTAAGGATTTTTGCTTTTCTCTCATAGTAATTTGGGTGAAATTAAAGAAGAAATAAGTTTAAAGCCAAATAATTCTACATCGTTGAGATCTACTCTTAGCAAATGTAGAATTCACCAGACTCTTTTGAATAAAAAGGTTGATTTAATTTTTTTTATACATAAAGGTCTTTTCAAGATAAGGTGTAATTGGTGTAAGTAATAAGGATTTATTATAGCAACTTGGGTGAACTCAAAGAAGCAAGTGTATCTTCACAGCCAGTATCACATGGTGGCAATGGCTTTGAAAGTCTTTGTCCCAATTTGGAAGAATTGCATCTAGATTCTACCCTATTGTCTTTTTGGACAGACGTCTTCGAGATAATTGATCGTTTGCCAAAACTTAAGATGCTCAATTTAAGGTGATGTTCATTTTGCTTGTATTAATATTCATGTGTGCTACCAGCAAATTTCCCAAGGAGGCAAGTGCTAGCAAGAGCTTTGCTTTTTACCAAGATTTAAATAGGAATTTTTCTCATTGTCATGTTGTTGTGCATATTTTTAATTTGTTGTTTTTTCCCAGGGAGGGGATATTCCCCCTTCCCCTTCCTTTTGATTTTCATGGTAATATTGCTTCTTTTTTTTACTGACTGTGATTTCTTACCAGCTTCTATTTAGGAATTCCGAAAAGCGGCTTTAGCCAAAGTAGTCCTTGAAATGGCTGTAAACACTTATCCAAGAGAAAGACCCAAAGAAGTAGATCTAAAAATTTGAGGCTCAAAAATGGCATCGGGGTCTAATACCCTTTGGGCCAGGTTCGCCAACAGATGAAAATGGGGATATTAAGTATTATTGGTTTTTCTAATTTGTCTTGCGTATGCCAATACGTTAGGATTAAAATCATAACTCAAGTGCCAATGAGTGTTAATAGACGCTTTTCCTATTCCAAAGGATTTCCGTAAGCTAAATATTGCGAAGAAGTATTTTTTTTATTCTCAATCGGAGACAATTTAAATTCAGGAAACACTGGAATTCGAATCAACAGGAATGGCTGAATGAATGAAATATGTTAAATTGACCAAGTACAAGATAATAACACAACAATTATGCACCCCCGACTGAGAACAGAGCTTGTAATTATTGGGGTAACAAACATAAAATTTAACTCATCGACGTGACAGAAAAAAATGAATAAATAAAATACAAAACCACAAAATTAGAAAATGAAAGGCTAAAAAAAGGGAAAAAAGGGAATTATGATTGGAGTTTTATTTTTTGACGATGCAAGGATACGAGTCAGCTTAATAAATAAATTGAGGGTTGAATATTAAAGTAGGACCAAGTCTTTTTAAAAAAAATCTCTGTTTTCAATCTTTTGTTTTTTGACAGAAGCGAAGTTTCGATTTCGTCATAAAATCGATTGCAAAGATTTTGAACACTTTTGAGAATTAGAAATAATGTCAATGCATTAATGGTTTATTGAGAGAAAGTGTTATTGTCCTTTTGTTTATTGCTATTGTTATTATTATTAATTTTGTTAATGGTTGATATTTAGAGGCCTGTCGCCGTCCATCATCAGTCATATGAGCCTTCCCCGTTAGTTGTGTGTATGTATAGTTTATTTTGTATTTACAAGTTGTTAAGTTAAATCAAAGCAGATTGAAATTGGGACGAATTTGCAGTGTCAATTTACAACTAGAATTATCTACTTCTAGCTACAATGTTTTGAGTCTGGAAAAAATTGAAAAAAGTAAAGCTGTTTTTCCGAATATTCGACATTTAGTTCTAATTGGAATGGAGTACACATGGACCGATATTAGGAAAATTTGCAAGTGTTTTCCTTATATTGAGCATTTGCAGGTTAGTAACTAATGGTCTGTTCAAGCTTCTAATCCTATGTTTAACTTGTATACATGGCAGCTAACCGTCCTCAGGGTGGTCTAACCCTTCTCAGAAAAATACACCTGAAAAATACTACAAATTTGCCTCTCCCCCTAATTTTTTATGGATTGACGCTACTTTTATAAGGCAGTTGTGTATGGCTCTCTAGGGAGAGGGGGACTTAGGAAAGGACGCAATTAATTGGTGAATTCTATAGAAAATGTGTAGGATATAACAATAGTAACCCTTTAAATTTCAGAGTAGGAGGGGCATTGACCCACCTCTCTCCCTTGTGCAAGTGTCTGATATTGACAGCTAAACCAATTGACAGCTAATTGACAGAATAATTGACAGCTTAAACAATTGCCAAGATGTCAATGACTGAACTAACTTTGTTTCTGGATGGGAAAGCTATGCATCAATTAGTTGTGATACAGAATACTATTAAAACAAAAGTGATTTTCAGTGGTTGTAGTGCATGGCTTCATTAAGATAATCACTACCAAAAACTATGTCTTTTGGGGCGCCCATTTGGCCTAGAAGGGTTGTTGAGAGCTCATTGATCTTGGTCCTAAATAGGAAAGCCATATATGACTTAGAAATTGTATAAAACTACTAACATAATAAATTGTGTCTTAGGTGTGTTTACAGTGGGTGCGTTTTGGCGTCACAAGGGCCATTTCTCTGACTAACCTTAACTGCTTCAGATGTAATCTGTGTCAGAACAAAATCTTTATCAAGTCGTATGTTAGATGAAACAGTGTGGATGATAAGAATGACAATACTCACTACCTTCGTTAAAATGTAAAATGCCAGGCTAGAACAGTAGCCAATCAAAAACAAAGTGATGACACCTATGTCTAGCTACGTTTTCTAGGACTGTGAGTGTACTATATACAGATACAGATATTTTATTTATGAAATATACATAATGCTACAAAATACGCCTGCGCACATGCCTACGCATTAAAAATTACAACAAATTAATAAACACCGTTAACAAATGAAAAAAAAAAGAAAAAAAAAGAAAACAACAAGCCAAATGGTTGACCAGTCAACCATCAGAGATAAACTTCACCACCATTCTGCAAAACTGCTGGTAATCAGCGCACTCTCTAATATCCAGGGGAATAGAATTTTACACCTTTGGACCAATATGCCTCAAACTAAATCCTGCTCTAGTTGTTCGCCTAAACTATGCCTATCTTATTAATATTATCATTATAATTACTATTATTATTAAAAGTGGGCTTACAAAACTAAGTTGAGTCTCAAGCGGCATTGTCCTCCTTTCTCTCTTCTTAGCGATTTTTTGTTTTGACAGACGCATATTGCCTCCGCACTTAAAAAGCCTAATTAGTGGTGGGCTAATATCTAGTTTCATCCTTATTATACAATTTGTCACCTGTTGGATATTACCCTCCGTTCTTATGAGTGTAACCAACTCTGGATAATTATTTGTTCAGTTTCATGGTAACTTGGAATCCATAGAATCCTTGTATTTTGTGACCTTATCATTGCTACTAAAATTCAGAGGATAACGTCGCCATGTCTCAAGGTCTTTTCTGACATTTTTGCACTTTTGAGATAGTAGCCAAAAACTATTTGCTAAACTGTACTGAAAAGGAGGATTGGCAGGGTTATGTAGATTAGGAGGATCTTAGTGTTGTTGAATATTTATCACTGCTGATCATCTCTTCGAGAAAAGCTTAACAAAGAACTATTGGCACTTATCTCAAATGCTTAGTTGATAAGTATACCCATGGGGCTGAAACACACCAAATGTGAGTTTTAGACATGTTTCGGTAAAAGACAGAAATCTGGTGAAGGTCGACATTCACTGAATGTCAACAAACACATAGTCGCTTGGTGTGTTTCTGAAATGTTTGTTAAATATTCTTATATCTGCCTTTCATCGGTGAGTATCGACATTTACCATGCACCTATGGTGAATGTTGAGCATTTCTGAGAATCTAACCTTATTTCTAGCCTATTTCTGAGATTTATGAGCTAACCTAACCTGTCACCATCAAGCCTTGCATAAGACGGACAAATCTGACTGAACCCAGGCAGAGAAAAGGATTTGGTGGGAAACAACCTGTTGCCTTCTCATCGACTCCACTCTTTTGGACACTCACCAGATCATATCTGTGATTGTCGACATACGCCGGTGAGGGTCCGAATGTACAAGAATGTAATGAAATATTTGATGTTTCACCGACGTATTTGGTGTTTTCTGACATTCACCGATGAAAGTCGATATTATCCAATTTCAGTCTTTCCCGGTAACAGACACACATTTAATGTGCATGTGTCCAAATGTGTGTTTGTCAGTAAGACACTAAATGTGTCTTACAAACACAGATATTTAGTGTTTTCCAAGCCCAGTGTCGTCTAATTTGGTTTTAACGTTAGTGGTCGAGCTCTAATGTTCATTTTTTGCGCTGTACCTTTAAAGATGCTAAATCACAATTTTTTGAAGACATTCTGACTGCTCAACCGTCATTAAGTTCACACCTGTTGAACTTGGGTTGTAGTCCCATCTACCTCTGGAAGCTAAATAAATGTGTATTGTTAACTATTTTTGTTCAATCAGATCCAAAAATCTGCATCAGCATGTAAGGTTTAATTGTTCATTTAAATTTTCGAAATGAACCAATGTCATAACTTCTTATCTTAATTTTAAAGATGCTTCCCAATCACAATTTTTGAAGAACATTCAGACTGGTCAACCTTCACTAAGTTCAAACTGGTTTAACTCGGTCTATAGCCCAATTTACCTCTCTACAGGGTTGGGATTCAACTGATTAAAAAAAATAATTTGCAGAATAAATTTCTAGTTATATTGACAAAATAGAATAAACGTGCCAATTTATAGGTTTTTGTAGAGACTTTATTGAGATTTTTTTGTTTTTCTTTAGAGATTGCAGAAGCTTTAAAAATCTCTTCCAGGTTTCTTGGAATCAAATCACTTCAATAGATTCAATAGACTGTATGGAGTCATGCAGAATATTGGATCTGGAGCATAATTCACTGAAGTTTTGGAAGAATCTCCGACAACTTGGTCGCCTTAAAAGGTAAAAACTGCAAACAGTATTGCTATTCGCTGTAAGTTAAGGGCATACGATACCTTAAAGCATGGGTCGGCAACCTTTTGTTGCAAAAGGGCCAAAATTTTATATTGGGATATTACGCGGGCTGTACTTAGGTCACACGTCATTACGCTGTAGGGTAGTATTGTAGGTATACTATAATAATTAGAGTGCATCTACAATATTCATATGGAAATATTTTGGTTTAAAAATAAAACGCTTAATGTATATTTTTACTACATTTATTGTAGTTGATACAATCAATGGGATTCTGTTGTTGTATTTGACATGCAAGTTTTTTTTAAATTAGCTTGCATTTTTGTAGTAGAGACGTATAATATTGCGTCTAAATGTATGTCCGATAATCGAGAAAAGTGATAACCGAGAAATATCCACTGCTAAGGGGATTTTAAAAATATCCATCTTACGTGAGATCTTTGTGAAATCAGCAAATCGGTTTTCAAACTCAGTTTAAAGTTGTATTAATCTACTTTTCATTTTATTATTTCATTTTTCGCTATACCTCTCTGAGGATGTTGCCCTGCCCAGCACACTGTCATTTGACCCCTGTCCCCAAACACTTAAAGGGGGAACGTGAACTGTGGTCGCAGAATTTTCGTCACATTTGTATATGTTACTTCTAGAACTGACGCTTCTGAAGCTTTTCTAGAACTGACTTTGGGTTTGAGAAGGACTGTTCCATGTTGACCCTGTTAAAGTTCGTTGCTAGACCCAAGCTTGTGGGTTCAGGCTTACGTAGTCAGAGTTGTGAATTTTGAGCTGGAAAACCTACCAGCCAGTCTATCCCTGTTACTTTGGCATTGGTCCAGTTCTGAGGGATTGTCTTGTTGTTTGGTATATGCAAGTAGTTGATGCAGTCAAAGTCATATGCACTGGCAATTGTAGTTACAATTAGTTGGGGTCGCAGTCGCAAGCAGTCACATTCACAAGTATTTGCAGTTGCAAGTAGTCACAAATTCAAACAGTTGAAAGCAGTCACAGTTTGAAAAAGTCACAAATGAAGTAGTACTAATTGCATAAGTAGTAGTAATAGTAACCCTCGTAGGTTCAATGTATTGCTTTCAGCTGTTTCTTGTATATTGTTGATATGCCCTTTTGACAGCCTGCATACATAGAGTACATTTTGACTTTGTTCAATATGCACTGCAATATCCCTTGATAGTTTCACTTTAATGCCCTTGGCCATCCCAGATATATTGCAGATAGACCATTTTAACATCCATGTATAGTTATAAAAATCCCCTCAACAGGTCCTTAAGTTTCAACTTAATACCTTTATCCGTTCCTAAGATGCCGTAATATGCCCTAATGACAAACTTGGATAGAAATTGTGTCTTTTGATTTAGTTCCAAATCCCCATAAAATGCTCTGAAAGTTCCAATGTACCTCCCCTCTTTTTCTGGAATATTTCACATACACCCTTTTGACAATCTGGATATATTGTATCTTTTGATTTACTCCTCCTCTAATTTCCCGGAAAGTTGAAACTTAACACCTTATTCTGTTCTGGAGACATTGTACCTATGCTCCTTTGACAACCTGGGTGTACTTAAACACTTTTGAAGAAGATAAAATACCCTCTACTTCGTAGGTTGGTCTCATCTGGTTACTACTACGATACGCTCCAGTGTGTACCATATTTTACTGTCCCACTAAATAACAGATGACACCCATATATAAAATCAAGCGTTATTTTTTTCTTCCGAATGTTTTGCCACAAGATGGCCACATAAAATGACCATATAATTTGGCTTTCATTTGCACCTTAAGCACTAAATTTCATTGAACTAAAAAAGAATAAACGAAGAAAATCTAAAGAAAAAATATTTTGGGGGGATATTTCCCAAACTTTGATTTAGGTTTGCTCAAAAACCAAAATTGTAGCATACCAAAATAATTGGTCTGGACTAGATAGTTGAACATCAAACTAACTATGCTAGATGACGCTTACGGATTTTTTCGAGAATGCTATATGGCAGAATGTTAGATGGCACCCCCTTCCAGCGAGGATCTTGCAGGCCACACCGAGACGCCCCGAGTCCCCATTTAATTTCCCCTTTTTCGTGCCGGAAATGGAGATGTTCACTTATAATGAAACTGACATAATCAGAAAGTATGAATTTAATTTTTTCAGTTAAAGAGCAATTCTTTATTAAGCTTAGAAAAAAACATTCCCTAATAATGTTCTAGCATACTACTACTACTACTACTAAACAACTCACCGCAGCACCAAGTCGCCTGAGGCCAACACAGCTACGCACACTCCTCCTCCACCCCAATCTATTCAAAGCCTCCCTTTTTACACCCGCCCACGAAGTTCCCATTTCCTTTAAATCTTTCTTTATGATGGCCTCCCACCCCAAACGAGGACGACCTGCTCTCCCTTTAGCTCTAGACGGTTGGCCGAAAAGAACAATCTTCGGCAATCTGTCATCCTTCATCCGCACAACGTGCCCTAGCCACCTCAACCTTTCTTTTGTTATAACCCTAGAGATCGGTATTGATCCACATTTCTCGTACAGCCTATTGTTGGAAATACGGTCAGTCAGCCGGGTAACCAGAACAATCCTTAAGCAATTTCTCTGGAAAACAACTAGCAAATCTTCACCCTTTTTTCGGAGCGTCCATGCTTCAGAGCCATATTTGACCACTGTAATCACTGTAGCTTCTAATATTCTAATCTTGTTTTGCAGACTTATCTTCCTATTCTTCCAAACTTTTTTGAACTGTGAAAAAAACACCCTCAGCCTTGGCTATTCTACTTTTGACATCTTCACTGCCCCCACCATCTTCACTAATAATACTACCAAGGTAAGTGAAGCTGCCCACCTGATCAATCTTTTCATTACCCAACGTCACCTTTTCATCTTCTCTTATTTCTAGCCTTAGTGATTTATTCTTCTTAATATTAATTTTCAAACCTGTTCTAGCACCCTGAACGTGCAAAACATCTAAAAGTTCATTCATTTTGTTCACACTTTCATCTAGGATGCTTAAATTACCAGCATAGTCCAGGAGACCTTTTCCTCTCCATTTGATTCCGTGGTCTCCCGTTGCCTTTGCTGTGCTCCTTAAGACAAATTCCATCAAAATAATCCATATAAAAGATGATAGAACAAAACCCTGCTCAACTCCTGTTATAATACGAATCCATATACAAACCTTGTTTTCTACCATAACTGCAGCGGTGTTATTCTTGTACATGGCACTGATCTCTTTAATGCATTTGTCTTGTAAACCAAACCAGCATAAGGCCTTTACCAAGGCTCCTCCATCAATATAATCAAACGCTTGCTCATAATCTATAAAACTGAGGACCAAAGGTGTTTGACAACTCAGGCACTTCTAAATTGTTAACCAAAGAGTGAAAATTTGGTCGACACATCCTCTACCATTTCTAAAACCGCATCGTTCTGCTTTTAAAACTTTGTCTACGGCATCTCTCAGTCTAAAAAGTATCATATTACTAAGTGATTTACTACCTACAGAGACCAGACTAATGCCTCGATAATTACCACACTCACTTTTATCACCTTTCTTATACATTGGTTTAATTAAAGCTTTCCTAAAATCGTTAGGTACTTCCCCTTTTTCAAAAATCATATTCATATTCTTCAGTAACTTATTTCTAACCTCAGAGTCACCATATTTAAGAAACTCATTTACCACACTATCAGCACCTGGAGCTTTATTATTTTTTAATCCTTTTAGTGATTTCACTAATTCCTCCTCACAAAACAAATCTTCCTTCACATCCAGGGTATCACAAACTTTTTATTTTCCTCTATATCTTTTTCTGCAACTCTATCTCGGTTAAGCAAATTCTCAAAATGTTCAGCCCATCTCTCTTAGTTTTTTCCTTATCGCTAATTGCGGCCCCATTCCTATCTTTAACTGGGATAAGTCCGGATTGACTACTCCCTCTCAGTTTGTTAACATGCTAGCACAATATTTTACTATTATGCCGACTAGCTGCATCTTTCAGGTCCTCGGCAATTTTATCCATGGCCTCCACTTCACACCTCCTTAGTTCATATTTTAATGCTTTCTCCACTTTCTTTAAATCCTTTTGTTTTCATATGATCTATCACTCAGATAATTCTTGCACAAGTCCTTTCTCCTTTCTGTTAAACATAAAGCTTTTTCACTAATATTCTTAGCTGCATTTCTAGCTTTCTTCCCTAAGACACCTTCAGCAACTTCACAAATTATTTTTCTAAAATTATTCCAACCATCTTCCACATTATCAATTTTTAAACTCTCAAGTTCAGTATCCAACTGTTCCTGGAAAGTTTCTCTCAAATTCTCATCCTGATGTCTACCAACATCATAACTTCCCGGGAGGTATTTACCCTTCTGATATTTCAGGTTTGAATTGACCCTAGACACTACTAGATGGTTATCTTTACTTTTAACATCGATAACAGCCCTTTTATGTACCTTGTATCTTGTATCGATCCTGCCAATCTTCGGTTTACTGTAACATAATCAATTAGTTTAGCTGTCTTACCATCATGTGAATACCATGTTAACTTATGAGCCATTTTATGACCAAACACCGTATTGGTTATAAATAGATTGTTATACCTACAAAATTGCAAAAGTCTGTATCCATTACGGTTTATTTTTCCTACATCAAACTTACCTAGGCTACCATCTATCCCTATATCTACCGACCTGGGCGTTAAAATCTCCCAGTAATAACATCATATTTCTGCCTGGGACCCTGTCTATTTGCTCCTGTAACTGTAAATTAAATTCATCTGAGTCACTATTATCTCTGTCAGTCGGTTTTACAGGGGCGTATACTACAATAACTGATACCCTAAAATTTTTAGTCATAAAATGAACAATTACTATTCTATTATTAATACCTTCCCAGCCTAAACAGACTTAGCAGATTCCTTATTCATCATGAACCCTACTCCTTGCCTGTCCACCCCACCCTTCCTGCCTGAGTAAACAAATCTTATATCACCTAATTTCATGCTTCCTACCCCTGGGGTATGAGTTTCTGAAACTTCTAATAAATCCAATTCGAATTTTCTGAATTCGTCAGTCGAAATGTCGATACGATAGTCATTTTTTAACGTTGTAACATTCCAAGTTCCAATTTTCATGTTCTTTAAATCATTTTTGCCTCAGGAAAAGCAATGATCCTGGATACCAGTGCAGGACGGGGATCACTTATCTTCTCAAGTCTACACCGAAGTGCTTAAGCCGGCTTAGAACCGGACAGCAAGAAGCTTCATGAAACACTAAAAATCAGTTCAGGAATTATTATTTGAGTGATTTCGCCGCTTTGGGAGTTTCCTGTGGTGTCACTCGCTTTGATTGACAATCTCGCCGACGAAAAGGAAGTAAAAAAAATCACCGTCTTTCCAGTCAAATTTCACAGTAAAAGCGCAAATTCAATGACAGCAACACATTTAGCAAGTTTAATAGCAGTGAAAAGGATAATAGAAATAAAAGTTCATAGGATACTACCATAGAGGAAGACAGAGATTAATTTTTTTTAAATTTCATGGTGGAAGGTGTGTTCTATTTCCAATGGTTTACATCGATGATGTATTTTTGCAAGCCAATCAGAGCTGATAATTCCATGTTTTAAAACCTGATTCCTGTAGGAATATAAAATTCCTGTAGGAATTTTAAACCAGCACAAAGAATGGTGACAGCTGTCAAGTATGGTTCTGAAACGCGGGCGCTTCGAAAGACAGAGGAAGATTCGTTAATTTTTTCTTGAGGAATTATCTACGGATTCTTGCGGATACCCGTCTGACTAACCGTATTTCAAACAGTAAGCTCAACGAAAAATGTGATTATACCCCCTTTCTGGGGCTCTACTGAGAGGAAGGTTGAGATGGTTAGGGGACGCTCTGTGGATGAAGGATGACGGGTCACCAAATATCATCCTTTTTGGCCAGCCATCTAGGACCTAGGGTTTAAACTTTATGCCTTGATCTTGGTTTCACATATACTTACAAAAACTAGGTCAAAATGCTATCGAGTGATGATCATGAGATAGCCAATCAATTTAGAACTACGTTAAAGCTAGTTTGGTGACTTCTCAGTTTCAGAGGACATACTGCTGCTCAGCGGTGAATTTTCACCTAAATTGTATAAAGTCCATACAAAATGAACGGGTATCATGAGAAAAAGGCGATCTTCTTAAGACCCATTTATAATGATAATTAACCTTATAGTAGACTACAAATAGCTCCCTCTGAAAGAAAAATTATTCGTAACTGGATCTAGTTTTCATATACACCGTCTAAAATATCGTGTTTAAGCCTTTTTAATGCTACAATCCTAATGTTTTTAGCCTTATTTTATGTTTTAGATACAATGGACCGTTTTTCTTAATTCATTAGATTTGATCATTTAAATAAGATTTGTTCCAAAAAGAACTATCACCAGCCTGGCTGGGCCGAATTCGTTTTTCGAAGTCAAGACAAAAAACAGATTAACACCAAAACTTTCTTTATTGCATAAATTGGCAGATGTTATTATTAGCCATGTTGTGTTGATTAAGAAAGTACATGGAGACCCTACTCGGTTTTCCTGGTTCAAAAGTTAGAATTTTTAAGATTGCTTTTCTCTGGAACCTAGCAGCTTCAAAATGCAATTGCTGAAATACATCAAACTGAAAACACAGGCAAATATTCGAATGTTTGCCTATGCTTGTTCTATGAAAGAAAAACAGTGTCAAAATACAGACATCATAATTACATTATCTGAGACTAAATTCATGAATAGAGACATCTTATCAATAATAATGGGTCCATAACCTTCTCTTTTAATCTCTCTTGTAAAAGTTTTGAACTTTTAATCTGTCACACCTCACAAGAGGTCCCCATGAATTACACAAATTTATTTCGAAAACGGGAAAAAGAAAACAAGCAACGTTAACGCAACGGTGCCACCATCAGAATTTTGCCAACACTTCCCTACATTATCCCCGGCCAAATTTGGTTACCCCTAGTCAATGTTTGCGCCTTCAACCCTGCCCCCCACGCTCTGCCTCAACAAAAATCTACAATTTTACCCTAATAAGATTTTCCACAGGAATATATAAAAGAACTTTTTTCCATTACGTAGTTGATATATTAAATGAGTGAATCCCCCCTAACCTCTCTTCATTTTTAACATTCATTGTGTATTGTTCATCTTGTAAATTTTGAGCTTTCTTTTTATGGTCTTTTGAGCTATGGTCTTTTATGGTCTTTTAATGGTTTTTGAGCTTTCTTTTTATGGGCTTTTTTCTTTCTAGATGGTGTCTATTTTTTGCTCACAAGATTAAATTGTCTTTATGTTTTTACTTGGTTTAATTCCATTGTAAGTTCTACGGGTTTTAATTGTTTTTTTTTATCATTTTTATAGTTTTTAACCTTTTTATATTTTGACTTTATTTTCCTCCGAGCTACCTTATTAGATATATTTTTCTTCTGTGTTTAATGACTCTGAAGCGCGTGTTTGGCCCATCCGGGCTTGTAATAGCCATCACGGAAATAGGGATTGGCACCGTTTCTGTCCTTGGCCAAAACAGAAACGGTAAAAACGGCATTTATAAAAGTGAACAGAAACAGAAATAATGAAAAGAACGGAAATCCGTTTGGTAACCAAAAACAAAAATGACCTTTTTTTACTTAAAAACGACCGTTTTAACAGAAATTGTGTTTTTTTTCCTTTACGTTTATAAGAGCAAAGTGAACACTGATATAAATTAATAAATAAGACCAAGTATACAAAAAGAACACACAAATTAAAAATTTTTACTTAAAAATATTCGAAGTCCTTGTGATTTTGCAGTCATTCGTGAGCGCCGCTTTCGTGTGAAGTCCCCAGCTATGCTAAATGCACTCTCGCTGGGTACGGAAGTTTCAGGCACTGGGAGATTTATGTATGCAATTCCACTTATTTTCAGGGAAGTTCAAAAGTAGTCACTGCAAAACTCCAGCGGATGTGAATTGTTTCTTCTTGATCGTCGTCTCTCGCTTAACAAGAGACTTATTTAAGAGACTCGTTCATATAAACTTATCTAAAAAATTTTCGCATGCTGACCAATGGTCTGCGTTGCACAGGTACCGGTCTCCGGATTCACTGTCTTCGGCCGGGAGTGCAATGCGTTGTTTGAGGTAAATCATCTGACATTTCCTGTGTCCCCCCCCCCAGGTTTCTCCAGATACCCATTTAGGATTGGGTCGACTCGGGCTGAGCTTACAGATTCATACCATTGACCCCTGTTCCAAACCAAACAGCCATCGACACCAGGATTCGAACCCCTGATCTCATGATTTCAAGTCGAGTGCGCTAACCACTCGGCAAGGACGGCTCTCGTCATATGCCCTGACAATGTTTGCGCTGACACGGGCAATGCTGAAATTGTCTATATTTTTCACATTATTTTCGGTGGGTTCATCCGTAGCCCTGTCTTGCGAAAAACTTAGCACACAAGCTGTCTTCTTGATCAGAAATCTCTGGTGATTCATTTCGGTTAATCCCTGCCTTAGTAGGAGTGACGTCAATAGTTCGACGTCAGACGTCGACGTCATGATGTGTAGTTCAGTTGGATTCGAGCCAGTTCTTTTGTACTTTGTTGCTTGGAATTGAATTATCGGAGAAGCGAGGAGATGGACTGATGACTGACTCTGTTTGTATGGCTTATTTTCCATAGATTACAGGGTCGAAAAAGCCAACTCTTGTGAAGAGTATCATATCCAACTTGGAATGGCCGAAAAATATTTCCTGAGCTTAACAGCTATTAGTTCCTTCGGGTCATTGATTGACTCAGTCGACATACTAGTACCTAGAGTCTAAGAAAACAACTGTAATAGCTTGATCATCAGCACAATTTTGCTCGCCAGAACATAATATATCCACTAGTTATCATCTTTGCCTGTTCGAACCGGTGAAGAACCTTAACGACAGTTTCCACGGTGGACCGCTCATTACTGGGAAATTTGAGCTCTCTCGAACTTCACAAAAGCTCTCTCAAAATGATATTGAATCTTGGTCGACGGTAATTTTATAATTGTTTCTCACTCAGGGGGTCATGATGAGTTTAACAAGGGGCCGCTGTTGATCAAGACTCAGCGCTGTCACACGAAAAAATATTATTTATTAATTAATTAATTTAAGTTAAGTGTACTTACCAATACAAATATATGTCTTTGTATTGTACAAACATATATCTTTGAAAAATTAATAAGCGTATATCAATCAATAACTAATGAAATAATTATATATACGGATAAGGTAGACAGTTAACCTCAAATATTTATCATAAGGGGGTCTTTAGGCGACTGACCCTCTTTTGTGTATTTTTGGAGACTAAAAAAACTTAAGAACGGTACATGGTATATGTGAAACCAAGATCCCGTTACAAATATCTCAGATGAAGCTAGTTGTAATCTACCATAAGCTCAAATTATTAGAAAAGGATCTTACGGCGACCGTTTTTTTTGGGGGGGGGGAGGCTTGTGGCACCAAAAACGTTTAGAAGCAAGCTTCGCTTCATTGGTGTTTTCTCAGCTATAAAAGTGTCTTGTACAAAGTGTATTAAAGACAGATGAGGGAGGAGCCTAGGTTTTCTCAAGGTCGAAAAACAAACAAGGCGCTGTGTTTATCAAATTATGAAGCTTATTATAAAAGTCTCAATATAAATATTATTTGTATTTATTTAATTTAGTAAACCTGTTTTATATTTTTTTTTACGGTGGGCTGAGGATAGAAAACCGGCTTTTGACAAAAAAAGGTAAAATGGGTGCTGCTGCCCCCCGAGGTGGGACAGACGAGAGGTTTTATTCTCCTCCGAGACAGTTTTCCGTAAGTTATAAGGATATAACCATACATTTTGTAATTTGAATAGGCCGTTTTACTTAGGGAGTGGAGTGTAGACTTCATAAACACTGTGGTCCCAACGTTTAACCTTAATGGGTGCTTTTTAAACTACCCCACTATCTGGATCTACACTATCTACACTATCTGGAGACTAATCTTGTCCTAACTATGCTACAGAGCACTGCTGATGTATTGATTTTTTAGATGGAAACGAGCATAAAAACGGAGATTATTATTATTATTTATTTTTGACCCACACTAGACAAAGGTATAATACGTGGAGTAACACGAAGAAAACTCATAAAAATACAATGCAAATCAAAGTAGAAATCACAAGGAAAACAGTTACAGAGTAAGGCATAAAAAATGAAAGACATTAAAAAAAGAAAAAAAACACGAAAGAAACAGAGAACAAAAGTTGCCTTGAAGCTCGTGAAATTCTCCAGAAAAAAATATAAATGATTTCGTTTCTAGTCTACTAAATAGAATAAGTGAGAAGCAAGACCAAGCCGTCCCGATTCCAAAGTAAACGTTTTAGGGGTCATGTAACTTAATTCTCGTGGAGAATATAAAATTATTTTTTCAAATATTCGGATTTAAAATTTGTGTCTTTTCTAGATTGCTCGGAAATATTTCTCGAAAAGTCCATCTAGAAATCGAGAATCTCAAATTTATTTTTATGTTTAAGTGACTTTTCGATTTGATAAAACATAATTGTGTTTAAATAATGCTCAGGCCAAGAATTAAAGTGGAACAAGTCTAGCTATGATCCAACTCAAAGGTGCGAATCTGGGAGGGAGATTTTGGAACCTTTTCGTTTGCTCATCTGCATATCTTGTCATGAGCTGACAGGGTTTTTTACCTTTCGAGGTTTTGAGTCCAATCCGATAAATATTTTGCTTGTATTGCTTCTCTACTTTGACCCATGATATAACAAACATCTAACAGCTGCCACAGTACTTTAGGGGTCTAGCACCTGGGATCTAGTTTTCTTTATTTCCCTGGGAAGAATTGAAAAAGAATATGCTTACTGTATGAAAGTTTGAAGGTGGATCCAAAGAAACTTTGAGCTTTAATTTATTTCCAAGTTTTAATAAATTGTAATTAAACTCAATTAGGTTTGTTTTGACTTTTTTTCTAGCAACGCTGCACCGTTGGTTTCACTTGTAGCTTTTAAATACATTTTACGCCCAATCTAAAGCATCAAAAGTTTGCTTCTTTAATCAACTGTTAAATTTACCTTGAACTTCTAGGTGTATGTCTTATTATAGGCCGTTATTGGACTTGCCGCGATTTTTTTGTGAAGAATATGGAAAAAAAACAGATTCACAATCAATAATCAGATATATCAAACATTTTTCGAATGTTCGCCATACTTCACAATGGTCTTTATAATTTGTGGTAATTTTCACAATTGTGCTAACTGTGGTAATTTGCAATTCACAAAATGTGGTAAATTCACAATGGTCTTTATAATTTGTGGTAATTATGGTTATTGCCATGCATGGGGCTTGTATACTAGTTGATAAACTTTTGACTTGTTGTGAATTCGAAGAGTGTTGCCTACTCGAAAGATATGCTAATTTAAAAGTGTGCTTTCCTCTTGAGATTTGTTACAGTAACCCCCTTCCCCTCACGACTGGGGTTTGTTTCTGCCCATGACTATGGTCTTCCTTCTGTACTCTGAAACCTTAGTTATCAAAAGGACAAGTCCAAGCACCCCCTAAAAGTTGAAAATTAAGTAAACTCGGTAGATCCTTCTATGTTAAATCCTAAAAGCCTGTTTGGTTTAAGCCATCATTTTCTAAAGTATGACAAGTGAATTTAACGGTGCTATATTCAGTATTATGGACTGAAATTTGTTCTTTACTATGTTGCAGCTATCGCTGCAACCATGATGGTAGCATTACGGAGTAATATAATGATAAATTCAAATACCTTAAATCAGTTGAATAGTTTTAGTGCTGTGATGCAAATGGAGGGAGGGGTTATGTTTTGTGGGCTGTATTTCGAATTTCAAAAATTAATTCGCACAATAGAAGCTTGATTAAATGGAGGATACAAACTTGTGTTGCTTCAAATTGCTGTTTCGCCTAGACGTCGTACTGAAAATTTTCACACTCCTGGGATAATTTCCAGAACTTGTTTTCTAAGCTGTCCTCAAAGAGAGGGTCAACAGGGTAATCTATTGGCAGTCACGCTTTGATTATCCTGATCTGTAGTGTCCTACTGACCCCCCTTTGAGAACAGCTTAGCATTCAGTTTTTGGTAAATATTTTAGAAGTATACAACTGAAGTAGAAGTATACAAATGCCAGATACCTCATTTGGTGGGTGACTGTGATGCTGCGTAAAGTCTTGTAACCATGAATTATTTACTCAGAAAATTCAATTTCGAGAAGAAATATACTTTACGTCTGTTAGTGCGTACAAAAAGTCACGCCCAATTGGAAGGATAAAATGAGAAACTAACTAATGAAGCTATGGGTCACATGCGAGACCCTTGAACATTGCTCTCAATCTGGAGGTTTTTAAACCTTGCGAGGGCTGCCGTCCAGAGACAAAGGGATCTCAGTGGCCCAGAAGAAACTAATAACTTATATACATGAACCTTTTATATATCAATTAATATGTTTCTATTACAAATGCACGCTAATGCACATACACTTGTAAAAATAAAAGCTTACAAAAATGAAATATTACGCATGAATAAATAATAAGGCTTTACAGATAAAAGATGAATCGGTTCAAACTATTATTTTTTTTAAGGGTTCATATATTATTTTGAGTTCATTATTTATTTGGAGGCTGTTTTCCAAAACAGGTTCATATTTCGTATTTGGTGCATCTCGTATCTTGTTAAATTGGCAACAGTATAACAGTAGATATATTTACAATACATTAAACACTAATATAATTAACACTCTTAGTGAATACTAATAAAACAAACAGTAAAAAATAAAAACCTAAAATAAAACAGTAAAAAACCTAATAATTAAAAAACAAGAAAGAAAGGGATAAAAAAAGGTATTTAAAAAAAAGGTAGCCTACATTGGGAGATAAATTATTGGTGGTATGCTGAGTCTGTCCTATTTATTTGGAATGCTTTTTATTTTACCAATTTTTTTTATTAAAATCAAATCTTTAAATTTAAAATGTTTAAAATTTCAGTATATTAGATATTATACACTTAAACTTGAAAATTATTTCAAGTTAGGGCCTGTCTTTACAGAATTTTCCAAAGTCTTGCTAATAGGGCTTGAATTTGATTTTACATTTAAAAACTAATATTTACCTTCTCCAGGTTACAGCGGCTAAATTTGATAAGAAGTGAATTGGAAAACATAGAGATAGATGTAGGCGATTTCCCAAGTCTTCAAGTACTTTGGCTAACGAAAAATGACATTAAAGAGGTAATGTGATCTGTCTATTGTTACATTTGTCAAAATTACCGTGCCTAGGGTAAAACCTGTATCTCAACTTTTTTAGTTTTAAGCTTAGTTAGTGTTAGAAATACCAACCAGTGAATTAGTCGTTAGTGAAAGCTGACATCTAGAGAAAAAAAAATTGAAATTGTTATAAAAAAAAATGTGATCTGTCTGTTGTTATATTTTTCAAAACTACCGTGTCTAGGGTAAAACCTGTATCTCAATTTTTTTTTAGTTTTAAGCTTATTTAGTCTTTGAAATACCAACAAGTGAATTAGTCGTGAGTGAAAGGTGACATATCATGTAGAGAAAATTTTTTAAATTGTTATCAAAAAAAAAAAAAAAAATTGATCTGTGTGTTGTATAATTGTTAAAACTAACGTGCGTAGGATGAAACTTGTATTTTAACTTTTTTAGTTTAAAGCTTATTTAGTCTTAGAAATGCCAACAAATGATTTAGTCGTGAGTGAAAGGTGACATCTCATGTAGAGAAAAAATTTGAAATTGTTATCAAAATAAAAAAATGTGATCTGTAGAGGTAATGCGATCTGTCTGTTGTTATATTGTCAAAACTACCGTACCTAGGGTGAAACTTGTATTTCAACTTTTTAGTTTAAAGCTTCTTTAGTCTTAGAAATGCCAACAAGTGAGTTAGTCGTGAGTGAAAGGTGACATCTCATGTAGAGAAAAAAATTGAAATTGTTATCAAAATAAAAAAAATGTGATCTGTGTGTTGTATATTGATAAAACTAACGTGCCTAGGGTGAAACTTGTAATTCCACTTTTTTAGTTTAAAGCTTATTTAGTCGTAGAAATGCCAACAAGTAAGTTAGTCGTGAGTGAAAGGTGATATCTCATGTAGAGAAAAAATTTGAAATTGTTATAAAAAAAAAATGTGATCTGTAGAGGTAATATGATCTGTCTATTGTTATATTTTTCAAAACTATAGTGTCTAGGGTAAAACCTGTATCTCAAATTTTTTAGTTTTAAGCTTATTTAGTCTTTGAAATACCAACAAGTGAATTAGTCGTGAGTGAAAGGTGACATATCATGAAGAGAAAAATTTGAAATTGTTATCAAAATAAAAAAATGTGATCTGTAGAGGTAATGTGATCTGTCTGTTGTTATATTGTCAAAACTACCGTACCTAGGGTGAAACTTGTATTTCAACTTTTTAGTTTAAAGCTTATTTAGTCTTAGAAATGCCAACAAGTGAGTTAGTCGTGAGTGAAAGGTGACATCTCATGTAGAGAAAAAAATTGAAATTGTTATCAAAATAAAAAGAAATGTGATCTTTAGAGGTTATGCGATCTGTCTGTAGTTATATTGTCAAAACTACCGTGCCTAGGGTAAAACCTGTATCTCAAATTTTTTCGTTTTAAGCTTATTTAGTCTTAGAAATACCAGCAAGTGAATTAGTCGTGAGTGAAAGGTGGCATCTCATGCAGAGAAAAAATTGAAACTGTTATCAAAAAAAAAAAAAAATGTGATCTGTAGAGGTAATGCGATCTGTCTGTTATTATATAGTCAAAACTACAATGCCTAGGGTGAAGCCTTTATAATCCCTAAATATGTTTCTATCGCTACCCAGCAATCTCTCATCTACAAATCCGTTATCCAATGAGATAAAATACACTCAAGTATTCAGTTAGTCGCATATTTTAACACGGTGTGAAACAATGTAATAGAACTTATAATGTAGTTCAGTCTTTTAATTTTTCATCAATTAGCTTTAATTATCCATATTTTATTCTTCTATCTTTTTTTTCAGTTTTACTTTAATTTTTCTTTTTTTTTGTCCTTGACAAGTTCTCTTCTAGGATCTTTATTGCTATTGATGTTTTTGTTATGTTTTTATTCGAATAATAAATTAATTGAAATTGATTGAGTTTTAAGTTTTATTATGTCTACTGACTCTTAAACATGACCTGGCGATTTAATTGGACTTCAAATTTCTTTCGTCTGAAACGTCAACGATATATATTTCCTGAATATGTGGAAAATTTCCGACTGAATCCCTGCAACAGTTGCTTGTGGGTTAATTTCAAAAGCTAAGCCTGCTAACTGTTAATTCCACTGTCCGATACTTGTCGTCATTTGTGCCCTACTTTGTAAGTAATTTTATTTCTGAGGTTGTTTTAAGCGTAATGTGAGGAAGTGTTTTAAGATGTAATTGACAGTCCGATTCTAGCATTTTTTATGCGATTACGGAGAATAAAGGAGTTATTTATTTACTCAAGCGTACCCACGCTACTGTGAAAAAATACTGTGGTAATTTACGAAAAATTAAGCAAAAAAACGGGTTTTAATTTTTATAAAGCAGTGAATAGAATAAATAAACACTTAATTAAACAAAGATACTCCGAATATTTCGGCCCCACGTCCGGGAGCCTTTCTCAACGGAAAAAAAATATAAAATGAAACAAAAAATGTTCTTTTCTAAAAAAACTTAACTTACATCAAAATAAAACATACTAAACACATAAAGAGAAAGAAAAAGAACAAAAGAAAAAATATAAATAATAGGAAACAAAACTCACATATTAAATAAACACTTCCACTCACTGAATGTCTATACTCATTCAACTCGCCTCCTCAGAATATATAAATGGAAATCTATCAAAAATGAAAAATACATTTATACTTAAACCAAAAACAATAAATGTCAACTAACCCTTGGCCCATAACCCCTAATTAAATTTCACAAGTTCATCAACCAATTTATGAATTATAAATTGAACGGATTCGTTTGGTTGCAAGCTTAGTTGCAGTTCGTTTACTTTTCCCATCATTTAACCCATTCTGACCTTTGTTCACAAGATGTTCACATCTTTCGTTTCAGAACTATTATTAAAATCAGTACTGGTTGAATATCTTGCCTGCATTTTAATTAAACTATTATAAATTGAATTGATCCTCAATTCCCCTTCATCTTTATTGATACTAATACCCCCATATATTATCTTTTTTATTTCTATAATTTCCCTGAAGCTTTGTAAAAGTCCTACAGACGTATCTACTATTTTTGTTTGATCAAATAAAATACCGTCATGAGGAAAATTATAAACATGTTCTGCAACAGCTGACTCAAACGTTTCCGGTGTTTTATTTTGTTTTAGAGAGCAATCGTTGGCATTCTTGTGTTGCTGTAGCCTATTTTATAAAATCTGTTGTGTTCTTCCCACATAAAATTTACCATAAGAGCATGGAATTTTGTATACTCCCTTTTGCAAATTTCTCGGTACCTTGTCTTTCCCTTTATTTAACAAAGAGCTTATAGTTTGTCCTGATTTAAATGCTGTTTTTATATTATGTTTTTTGTTTTTGTTTTTTTCTTATTAATTTTTGTGACAATATTGGAATAAAAGGCAAAGTTATGTAATTTGTTTCTTGATTTGACCCATCTTCTTCTAATATTTCTGGTTCCATCAACTTTTTTTTCCTTTTTTCAATTATTTGAGAAATCATATTTTCCGGATAGCCATTACCTGCTAGAATATCCTTAATAATACTGTGAGGAGGCGAGTTGAATCATTATAGACATTCAGTGCATGGGAGTGTTTATTTAATATGTGAGTTTTGTTTCCTATTTATTTATATTTTTTGTTTTGTTTTTTTCTTTCTCTTTTGTGTTTAGTTGGTTTTATTTTGATGTAAATTAAGTTTTTTTAAAAGAACATTTTTTGTTTCATTTTCTCCTTTTTTTTCCGTTGAGAAAGGCTCCCAGACGTGGGGCCGAAATATTCGGAGTATGTTTGTTTAATTAAGTGTTTATTTTATTGTATTCACTGTTTTATAAAAATTAAAACCCGTTTTTCTTGCTTAATTTTTCGTAAATGGAAAAGCAGTGTGGTCTAAGAAATTATTTACTGGGGCAATGTGTCAAAAGTTGCGGATTCTTAAAATTGCGTTTTTCAGTGCGTGACAAATGTATGAAAGTGGGGGAAAGTTTTGAATTTCCATCGAATTTGTCAGTTGTTTAGGGATAATTAGTCAGCTGTTTAAAGACTTGACAGACGACGGTGCTTTTTATCTCATAAAATGATCATGCGATGTCGCTAAACGGATTACGGCTATTGTGTCTGAAATTCTCTGAAATCCCTTCTAGAAAATTTTTCGAAAAAAGGAAAACTCTTCTGAATTAAATTTATTAGCAAAATATCTTACTTTATATGACTGGTCAGTTTCCGAAACACCTAGCCAGTCACGTTTGTTTATACGACCGGCAGCTGAAGCCAACATTTCTCTGGAGCACTATTACAATTAAATCCACCTGGTTTCCGAAAGTAGTAGTAGTAGTATTAGACAGTTGGCCCTGCTTTCTCACACCTGGGTGATCGAGTTGGAACCTATAGGAATATTTTTTTTTTTGGGGGGGGAGAGGACTTAAATTTGCGTTTGAATAAGGGAAACGACCCTGGTCCTCAGAAAAGAGTAAACGACACGTTTTTTTTTAAGTTTTATGCTTTTTATCTTTAAGGCTCTTTGGCTTGTTTAAAACTAAAACAAATCTCAAAGTGTCTCTTGTAAAACGAAATGAGTGGAATACAAGAATGCTTACGACCCAGAAAAATAGCGAAGTCTCTAATAATACAAACCTACTAATGCAGAAAAAAGAGAAATTTATGTACAAAAAAACTACTCATGCAATATATAATAAAGGATGTGAGTAAAACAAAAATGAATCCACAGGATGCTTTTAAATGTAGTCTGGAAGCTTTTTCAAACAAACTGACGAGAATTTATTATTATGAACAAATGGATTCCCCCCCCCCCCATCTTCAGAAGACCAAAATAGTTTATAAACGACAAAATCTTGCTATTTTCGACAATATACTCGTGTATATACATGTACATACACATGTACGAAATATATAATTATAAGTTTGAAATCGATAACGAAATATATATGTTAACAAAGCCAAAAAAACGGAATCTACTATTGACAGTCAGGTAATTAAACCATACCTAGAAGTAACAAAAATATAAATGCCACCCTTCTATGAAGTAACTAAATGCTACTAGGAAAAACTGATATTAAAATTCTTAGAAACTTCTCATCTCTCTCTCTCTCTCCCTAAAAAGTTATTTCCGGGTCAACATTGCATATACATAAAACCTGACATTACCTCCATCAGGGGAATCAGGTATGAAGAAAGTATACAGCACCTTTGGTCCCTTTCCTTTATGTTTCCCGTGATATTTCCCAAATATTGCTAGACAATTACCCTTCACCTGAAGCCACTAGTGTACATAAATAGTAGATGTATTAGAGTAAAATTCTTGTGATAAAATATTTAAAATGAAGCAAGTTACATTCAACTTCAAATAAAGGTAAAGTTCTGCTCCGAATATTCGGTTAATTATCCTATATGCTGTGAGATAAAGTGCTTTACTTAACCGATTTTTTCGCATTTGGATTTGCTGGTCAGATTGTCCCTGAGATGGTCTTTTAATTTAGTTTCTGCACAAACGGCGCTCTAACCTGCATATTGTTCGGGAGAAATCTATCCACAGTCTGTTTGGTTTTTTATTTCCTTTATCTTAAAACCTCAAACAGGGCTCTTACCTGTATACTGTCTGCGAGAAATCTATCCAAAGTATGTTTGTTTTTTTAAGGCCGTGATGTTAAGGACTCAAGTAGGGCCCTAACCTGTGGTCTGCATATAATTTCTCCATCCAACGTCTGTTTGGTTTAGTAAGGCCGTGATGTTAAGGCCACAATCAGGGCTCTTTCCTGCGTACTGTATATAAGTTATCTATCCAACGTCTGTTTTTTTTTTTAAGTCCGTTATGTTATAGCTTCAATCAGCTCCCTTACCTGTGTTCTCATTATAATATATCTATTCAAAGCCTTTGTTGTTTTCAAAGTACGGGAAGTTAAGGAAACAAGCGGCTCTCTTTCATTCTTTCTCCATGTAATTTATCTATCCAACGTCTGTTTGGTTTTTTAAGGCCGTGATGTTAAAGCCACAAGCAGGGCTCTTTCCTGAGTACTGTATGTTAGTTCTCCAGTCAAAGTCTGTGTGGTTTTTTAAGTACGTTATTTTAAAGAAACAAACAGGGCTCTTTCCTGCGTTATGTACCCACTTGATACATCCACCGTCTGTTTGTTTATTTAATGCCGTTATTTTAAAGCCTCAATCAGGTCTCTTTACTGCTCTCTCTGTCTCAATTATCACTCAATAGTCTGTGTATTTTTTTCAGGCCGGGATATTAAATCGACAACCATGTAGATATCTGGAGTAATGTATTTATTATATCCATTCAAAGTCTGTTTTTTTTTTAAAGGACGTTATTTTATAGCCTCAAACACATAACTGTGTTAACCATATATGGTATCCATAAACATTCTTTATTGTTTTTTAATGAAGTGATGTTAATTAATCAAGCTGGTCTCTTACATGCGGTCTCCATACAAGTTCTATATCCCAATAATTTGTGGTTTTTTAAGTACGTGATTTTATATATACCAGCAGCGCTCTATCCTGTGTACTGTATATAAGTTATCTATCCAACGTCTGTTTTTTTTTTTAAGGCCGTGATGTTAAAGCCACAAGCAGGGCTCTTTCCTGCGCTCTCTGTCTAATTTATCCATCAAACGTCGGTTTGGTTTCTTCATTTCGTGATCTTTAAGACTCATACGACACCCTATCCTGCGTTCTGTCTATGAGAACTCTATTAACCGTCTGTTTGGTTTTTAAGGACGTGATGGTAAGGCAACCAACGGGGCACTGTACTGCGTTCTCCATATGCTGTCTCCATCCACCTCATGTGTGTTTTTTAAAGAACTTTATGTTAAAGATACATTCGTCACAATATCCTGAGAACTGTATCTGAGAACTAATTCACAATACTGTTTGGTTTTTAAGGCCTTGATTGTAAGACCACAAACTAGGCTCTTTCCTGCGTTCTGTATATACTTTATCTATCTAACGTCTGTTTGGTTTTTTTAAGGCCGTGATGATTTCCTACCCTTGTAGAGCATGTTTACAGGCTTTTTTTTAGTTTTGCCTTCCTTATACGTAGAATATTTAGATATTTCACCTGCCGCGACATACGTATATGTGTATTTGTTTAAATTTCTCTTTATTGAAGAGATCAAGTGCGATAGGGTGATTTGCTTCTCTTTTTTTACAGGGCTTTCTAAATTAAGCTTTTTGATGCACGTTTTATTTCAGTTTTTGAAAGAAAATGGTCACACATATTTAACGATATTAACTTGAACTTGTAGGGGGTTTTGAAAAGATAAGATAGAGATATATTTATTTCGAGAAATTTCTATCACAAGCCCTGAATGGGCCGAATTTGAATTTCGATTTGGCTATTACGCCAAATCGAATTGGCTATTAATTGGCTATAATTTGGCTATTAAGCCCTGAATGGGCCGAATTCGAATTTCGATTTGGCTATTAAGTTTTTTATTATTAATTCATCCCTTGCGTGTTCCCACCTTTTGCTTTCTAATTGTATCTGAAGAAAACTGGCCCAAGTAACTTTTAATAAAGAAGGGGTTATATCGTATTAAGATTATGTACCTGTTTGATGCAATTAAATGGGACTGTCTCAAAATTATTTGCCTCTTTTACAAAGTAAAGTGTTCACATAGTAGTTCATAGTTGATAGTAGTGTTCTATAGTAGTTCACAACTATAGTGAAGTATAGATAATACTTTTGTATTAAAAAATCTTTGTTTGTAAATTGAGATTTGTCGCTCTCGTTAGAGTTTATATGCCCTCCTCTATCTCTATAATGTTTCCGCCTTCTCTCTCATCAAATTTTGTGGGTTTCCTTCAAATGCCAACGTTCCATTGCTGATAGTGGCTTAGCTAAGAAAAAATATCAGAATATTAATAGTGGGAAGAAAAGATATATGTAAAATCTGTAAAAATAACAGTTTGTAGCTTGATACTGTGGTTAAATTGTGATCGGCAATATAGTACGCATAGTTGTATAATTCCCAACGATTTATTTTGAATATAAGGTGGACACAGTGAAAGAAGAAATATTTATATTCCAAAATTTAGATGGATGCATTTTGTTCTTTCGATCTTGTCAGTGAGCATGCCAAAAAGAGGCATTTTTAAAAGAAAATAGCAAAATAGGTATTTTTAAAATCTAGGTGAGATGGGGCAAAAAATATTGCGCCCTTCCCAAATGGGCTCTACTGTTTCTGGTAATTAATGAGCATTCATTAAATAGCAAAAACTACTAATAGTTCTTATGAGACATTATAAATTCGTCGTGTCTGAAACGATGTTTTCGGTAGTCCTATCTGATCAAAAACTTTGAATTACGTGGTGTCTCGCACGTTGGGTGTAAAATACGCCCAGCTTATGACTGACTGTAAGTTCGGAATTTCCCTTAAATAGAGCTTTCCTTGCAAGAATCTTCGGTAGTGTAGCACTGTCCTACATTTTGTGTTTCACTTCGATTCCCGATATATTAATTAATCGTTACCGAGTTTCGGAATCTCTTCTGAGTGTACCATTTCCTCTTCTTTTTCTTATCTTGAAGGACATTTTACTCTTTTTTTTAGTGGAACCATATATCTCAACTGGATAAGATCCATACGCTTAAGGATCTAAGAATTCTCGAAAATCCTCTTATGAAGAAGGACAATATGGAGACAAATCGCCAAAATGTTATTGCCAGAATTGGTTCGCTTAAGGTAATGTTGCGAATCTTTTAAGTACTGCCTTTGTAAATTTCAGCAAGTCCAACAGGAAATAGTGACTTACCAAGTATACAAGTATACCCCCTTACCAAGCGTAAAAGGATGCATCTCATTTAAAATTCAAGTTGACAAATTATTCGAACATTCGAATTTGTAATGTTCATTTTGAACATGACATACCTTCCTCCCCAAAATGAAGGGCATAGCTCTACTTTTTTTTTAATAAATAAGTAAGAGAGTGAGAAAGACTTTTACTTTTACTTAGTTCAATAGTTGCAGCTGCAATGGCGTAATAATATCATAGGATGTAGGTCTCTACCTAGAATATTTCTGATCTCTACCTGAAAGACTGGATGCCCCGGGTTAGGCTGGGACGAGTTACATTACTTACCACTGCTTAAATTTTACTTCATAGCAGATGAGACCATTTCTACTAGATATTGCTCAGGATGGTAACCGAAAAGATGAATATCCCCTAGGTCAGGTCGGGAGATCTCTTTCCACTGATCGTATTTACTTCATAGGAGGTAGGCTCTACCTAAAATATTTCTAACAAATAGCCCTCAAGGTAGGAAGTAAAATGCTCGAAGCTTCAGTTAGATCGGAATGAGATCTCTTTATCCACTGGTCACATTTACTTCATAGGAGGTAGGGTTCTACGTATGATATTTATGCTAATTATCCCTCAAACGGGTAACAACGCTTGTCCCGATGACCGTGGGGGGGGGGTCGTGTCACCCCCTGCAGGTATAGTTATTATACCTTTTAACTAATCTGAAAAAAATGGCTATATCAAATTTTCTTCAGTATTGATAGTGTGGGATCTAATGAAAGGTGAGGGGTGGGGCTGGTTGCCCTCTAATGACTGTTCAACATCCCCCTCGACTTTCCCTGAAAAGTTCAACTTAATACCCTCAGCTATTCCTGAGATATTGCTGACACGGCCTTTTGACAACCAGCATGCACTTGGTACGTTTTAATTTTGTTCAACGTCCTTCTCAACATCTTCTGAAAATTTCACCTTAATACCTAAGCATTTTTTGGAGACACAGGATCAAACATGTCCCTCTTTTCTAAAAAAAATAACATATGTAAACAATGGACAACTTGAATGACTTGCTGCAACTTATCAGGTCGTTGCTCGTTTTGAGCACAACCATTGAGTTTTTTCTGATGGCTACCACAACACAAGTTGTCACTCAATGTACATCGTGAATGAATTTCCGCCTAAACGTTCTGATGTAATATAAATTCATCGGCTCTTCAAGGAGTATTGATCAGCTTTTAAAAGGAAATTATGTTGTTTATGCTTCCACAAGTCGATTTTCTTGCTGTTGGCAACCTTTTTAACATCGCTACTAAGAAGAGAGAAAACAGAAACCTCCAATTTCCTTAGCAATTAGAGAACTACTAAAATCTGGGGCACATACTATCTGCTTCAGTCCCAAATACCAAAACCAAAATAGCAAACTTATGGGAAATCACAAATTACCCGTGGGAAAATAGGCTCTCTGGATCTCTAAATATTCTATTTATTGTTCAAGGAAAATATTTTAGTGAAGGGGGCTAGGGAACCCTCGTACATCTTATGCGCTTTCAGATTTCATTCTAAATTCAGTTTGAAACTGCTGCTTGTTATTTTGCGGCCTTGAACAGTGGTTTTCACTTGAAAGCAAAAACATGGCTCAAAGAGACAAAGGTAGGTGGAATTACTTCAGATAGTCCTCTTTGACTTAGATTGTAAAACATCCATTCACCTTCTAAATTCTAGGCTTAGGCTCAGCGATTAGTGAAACCTTCCTTTTTGGTCCTTGGCAAGAATTATGCAGAGCTTTCCAAAATCTAACATATTCATTAATCTGGTCCCACTTGCCATAAAAATCGTCGAGGCAAACCCCAACCCCTTTCTCGCAATAAACTAAAATCGGAGGCATAAAAAAAGATAGAAATGACAATACCAAACTACTGCTCCCATAACACAATAAGTTAAACGGTAAGTGAACAGAAATTACTGTGAATGAAAAATCGAGACCCAAGATGAGCAAAAATCAATAATGAAGTAAAAATTAAAACTTACAGAAATTAGCAAAAGGAGAAGCTGAGCTTAGTTTATTAATTCCAAGTCTGTTAGAATTTTTCTCAGACTATACATGATATAGATAGCAGTACATACTCTATTTTGACACTCAAAACTTCGTCTATTTATTATGTAAAACATGGTGTTAATGTGCATTTGAAGTGTGGTACATTTCCCATACTCTAGAAAGTTTTCTCCTTTATGTTACTAAGGCATGCTTAAATGGAAAAACTAATGTAGAAGCACAAAAAATGGTGGGAACAGAGAGTCTCCATAAGCTATACAAAATAATTTTTTTTTCAAGAATGTTATTTAAAAAAAAGTAACATATTTAATATTCAGACAATGTTAAAAGTCAATGTATTGTAATAGTAGAATCGTTAATAGGTTGTGCATTGATACGGCGGCTTCAGACCAAGCTTAACAACAAGCTTGGCCAGTATTTTTCTAAAATAGCAAGTGGTAAAATACCTTACGATCACCAATTTTTGATCTTGCAGCCAGTCACTGGTATTCATTCCGTCCATTTATAAGCTCGTTAATAAATGTCGAGAAACGTTGCTGTCTACATGAATTGTGATCTATGTTTATACATATACATATTATATGTTTATACATATTATATGTTTGATCTTGCAGCCAGTCACTGGTATTCATTCCGTCCATTTATAAGCTCGATAATAAATGTCGAGAAACGTTGCTGTCTACAAGAATTGTGATCTATGTTTATACATATACTTATTATATGTTTATACATATTATATGTTTGATCTTGCAGCCAGTCACTGGTATTCATTCCGTCCATTTATAAGCTCGTTAATAAATGTCGAGAAACGTTGCTGTCTACATGAATTGTGATCTATGTTTATACATATACATATTATATGTTTATACATATTATATGTTTGATCTTGCAGCCAGTCACTGGTATTCATTCCGTCCATTTATAAGCTCGATAATAAATGTCGAGAAACGTTGCTGTCTACAAGAATTGTGATCAAGAATTGTGCTGTCTACAAGAATTGTGTTTATACGAAGATTTTATGATTTTTTGTTCGGTGGGGAGGGGATGGGTTACCGGAATATTTTTGAACAAGTTTCCCGCACCATTTCATATACATATCCGTCTGATCAACCCCTGTCTTTTGCAGGAAAAGTGTTTTTATTTTGGATGGCCGTGTTGTTCAAGATGAATCGGTGTTGAAAGCACTTAATTATTTTTGTAGCTATCATGTAACTTACTTTTTGCTTCATGAAGGAGGGACATGTGAGATCATGAATTGAGTGATAAGTTAATTCAAGAACCAGTGGGCGTATCTGATATCTTTGAACTTTTTCAGATGAGCGAAAATAAAGCTTTGACGGTTTTTGCAAGACAATTTTTAATTGATGTTAAATATGAAAAAAAAACAAGATACTGTTAAATAAAGTGTCTACTAGAATTAAATGCCTCATTTTGGATGTATGGCAGCGAAAACAATGACATCTAATTTTTATTTTAAGTACATGGCTAGTCTGTCCTTTCTATTTTAAAGCAAATATATCTTTGGCAATAAGATGGGTCTCTAAATATCAGTTAGTTTTGTCTGTACTGCATAATAACTCATTTTCGTCAAAGGCATGAAGAGTTTTTGATGTAAGGAATACTGTTTTCTGCCGAAATTTAAACTCATATTTGGCAAAAAGACACCCAATATTTGTCCATTTTGTCTTAACAAGATACTGTTAAATAAAGTTTCTACTAGAATTAAATGCCTCTTTTTGGATGTATGGCAGCGAAAACAATGACATCTAATTTTTATTTTAAGTACATGGCTAGTCTGTCCTTTCTATTTTAAAGCAAATATATCTTTGGCAATAAGATGGGTCTCTAAATATCAGTTAGTTTTGTCTGTACTGCATAATAACTCATTTTCGTCAAAGGCATGAAGAGTTTTTGATGTAAGGAATACTGTTTTCTGCCAAAATTTAAACTCATATTTGGCAAAAAGATACCCAATATTTGTCCATTTTGTTTTAACAAGATACTGTTAAATAAAGTGTCTACTAGAATTAAATGCCTCTTTTTGGATGTATGGCAGAGAAAGCAATGACATCTAATTTTTATTTTAAGTACATGGCTAGTCTGTCCTTTCTATTTTAAAGCAAATATATCTTTGGCAATAGGATGGGTCTCTAAATATCAGTTAGTTTTGTCTGTACTGCATAATAACTCATTTTCGTCAAAGGCATGAAGAGTTTTTGATGTAAGGAATACTGTTTTCTGCCGAAATTTAAACTCATATTTGGCAAAAAGATACCCAATATTTGTCTATTTTGTTTTTGCTAAACTGTCACTCATTTTTGGTAAATGTAAAAGATTCACGCTCTGCTTCTAGACTAGATTGAAATGCGCAAAGACTAAGGACATACTGTCTGCTTATGTTTTTGGTTTCGACTGCATAAGATGGGCAATTCATAAATGGGTGAAAACAACCGTATCACAGACTCTTTCTTCGCAAACCACCGCCGGTTCCCTAAGCAAAACCAGTGTTTTGTTTACAAAATCATCTGTTTCAGAAAATACAATCAACCAGTTAGAAAATTCGCAATAGAATTTCCTACGTGTTGCCTGTCTAAGGTGTTCTCTCGAATGTTATTTCACCGTCTAAGAAATTCATTCCAAAACAGACTGAAACAGACTTGCTTCTCAATGTTTATTAGAGCAATAGGAAAGATAGAGAAATTCGTAAGAATATAATTTTTCTTTTGGGTGGAGGCTGGCTTGGATTTTGATCAGAAACAGACAAAAAAAAACAACTCTGGAAATACTCATTTCAGACTCGCTTCTCAATGTCTATTAGAGCAATAGGAAAGATAGAGAAATTTGAATTTTTTTTTTTTTTTTTTTTTGTGGGGGCTGGCTGGGATTTTGATCAGAAAAAGACAGAATAACAACTCTGGAAATACTCATTTCAGACTCCCTTCTCAATGTCTATTAGAGCAATAGGAAATTTAGAGAAATCCCTGATATTATAATTTTTCTTTTGGGTGGGGGCTGGGTGGGATTTTGATCAGAAAAAGAAAGAAAAACAACTCTGGAAATACTCATTTCAGACTCACTTCTCAATGTCTATTAGAGCAATAAGAAAGTTAGAAAAATTCCTAAGATTATAATTTTTCTCTTGGGTAGGGGCTGGCTAGGATTTTGATCAGAAAAAGACAGAAAAACAACTCTCGGAATACTCATTTCACACTCACTTCTCAATGTCTATTAGAGCAATAGAAAAGTTAGAGAAATTCGTAACAATATAATTTTTCTTTTGTGTGTGGGCTTGCTGGGATTTTGATCGGAAAAAGACAGAATAACAACTCTGGAAATACTCATTTCAGACTCACTTCTCAATGTCTATTAGAGCAATAGGAAATTTAGAGAAATCCCTGAGAATATGATTTTTCTTTTGGGTATGGCTGGCTGGGATTTTGATCAGAAAAAGACAGAAAAACAACTCTGGAAATACTCATTTCAGACTCACTTCTCAATGTCTATTAGAGCAATAGTAAAGTTAGAAAAATTCCTAAGATTATAATTTTTCTTTTGTGTGGGGGCTGGCTAGGATTTTGATCAGAAAAAGACAGAAAAACAACTCTCGGAATACTCATTTCACACTCACTTCTCAATGTATATTAGAGCAATAGAAAAGTTAGAGAAATTCGTAACAATATAATTTTTCTTTTGTGTGTGGGCTTGCTGGGATTTTGATCGTAAAAAGACATAAAAACAACTCTGGAAATACTCATTTCAGACTCCCTTCTCAATGTCTATTAGAGCAATAGGAAAGATAGAGAAATACCTAAGAATAGGATTTTTCTTTTGGGTGGCTGGGATTTTGATCAGAAAAAGACCGAAAAACAACTCTGGAAATACTCATTTCAGACTCACTTCTTAATGTCTATTAGAGAAATTGGAAAGTCAGATAAATTCATAATAATATTATTTTTCTTTTGGGTGGGGACTGGCTGGGATTTTGATCAGAAAAAGACACAAAAACAACTCTGGAAATACTCACTTCAGACTCACTTTTCAATGTCTATTAGAGCAATTGGAAAGTACTCATTTCAGACTCACTTCTCAATGTCTATTAGAGCAATAGGAAAGTTAGAGAAATTCCTAAGAATATAATTTTTCTTTTGGGTGGGGTCTGGCTGGGATTTTGATCAGAAAAAGACAGAAAAACAAATCTGGAAATACTCATCTGCCTAAGAGGGAGAGGGAAATAGAACCATTTTTATTGGGGATTGAAAATCTCCAATCATTGTCAAATCCTCAATGTCATTGGGGATGACCAGATAAAGATGTATTAATGCTGTATCTTTAGATTGTCTACTATATACTATATACTCGATTATTTGCAGTAAATTTCAAGTTTTTTGGAAAATAATGAAAAAAAAAAAAAAAAATATATATATATATATATATATATATATATATATATATATATATATATATATATATATATATATATATATATATATATATATATATATATATATATATATATATATATATATATATATATATATATATATATATATATATATATATATATATATATATATATATATATATATATATATATATATATATATATATATATATATATATATATATATATATATATATATATATAGTATATATATATATATTAATGCTTTTAGGTTTTAAATGGAACTGAAATATCATCTCAAGATAGGAAAGGAGCTGAAATAGATTACGTCAAATCTTTGGCACAAGAATGGCGGGGTGTGAAGATTGACTCTGTTAGGCATCAGAAATTTTTAGAAGATCATCCCCGTTTTGAGTTACTTGCAAAAGGTAAACCTTTATAATTTTGCAATTCCATACCGTTTAAATAAAACATAATGTTAATTTCAAATAGAATTTCTTATATTCGTGATTAAGATATTTTATGGGTTTTCATTTGATTTGTAAACGTGTTCTGGGCAAGTTTTAGAAAGCAAATTCTTAATTGAAAATGTAATTTTTCCTTTCGCTATTAAGTATTTTAGTGTCCTTCGTTGTGTTTATGTTTTTGCAGTCAGTAAAGGGTAAGGCTTTCTAATCTTAAAAATATAAGTTTTTAGAACCCAAAAGGCTTATAAAAAAACGAAATTTTCCCCATTTGTGTTTGAGGCTTTCAACACTTTTCATTGGACTTGCGCTCTGAAAATTCGTTTTATTTTAGTCGCTTTCGTTTAATTTATAAACATACATTCTGTAAAAAGTAAAGCTTTCTAGTCTTGGCAATTGTAAGTTAATTACAGTTAACAGTTAATTAAAACACAGAATTTTTACTGTTTGTGATCTTTTGCGGCTTTTTGGTTTATAAATGAGTAACAAACTAAAATAGAATAAGGAATGATACAATCAAAGAGTTTACGCAAGAAATAAGAATAAGAAGAAATAAAAAATAATGAGAAATTATAATAAACGGGGAAGAAATAAGAATAAAAACATTATGGATTTACTCGACGAATGGACATCAAGCGCAGGCAAAGCAGCAAAACATAAAGCGAAGCAAATTAGCTACTTGGTTTATTGGTAAATGAAGTCTAAATTTAAGAGGCAGTGGGCATGAGTGAGATGAAGTTAATTATACTCAGAGTTTTCCAGTGAAAAATCAGTTCTAACTGGTCACTATTTTCTTAAGACACTAATTAGAATTATAATTCGAATCAGAATAATTAGAATTACATAGACACTAATTAGAATTAGATATTTTAGTTCTTGAGTCGAAGACGGGGAAAACTGGAAAAATGTTCATTATATTAACGAATAACACAACTTTGACAGTCAAACGAACAGAACTTAATTAAAAAAAAACTTTCAAAAAAAGTTTTCGAAAATAAAACTTAAGACCAGCAGAAATAAAGTCCTAAAATAGTTCAATTTTAAAATGGTCAGAAATTATTATTACGGAATTAATGCAGCTCAAAACGAACGGAAATTACAATAAATAAATATATCAAACATAAAGATAACAGATAATGATATAGATGAATAAATAAATCTTAAAACGAGTAAAAATAAAATTGAATATTTTAGTCAAATTTAAAATGAACAAAAATTACTGCAAACAGCAGTTTGGCTACTGCCCCCTTTCCCCTCTCCTAACCGTAAAAGTTCTAAGGCTTATTGCGTCATTTTCGCTATACCGGAAACAAAATATGTCATAAACATTTTATTTCTGTATTTATAACCTTAAAAATATAAAAATTACAGTGAGATAAAATCTTGAACTGCTGAGATTTCCAGGATTTGATATTATTGTATGTTAGGTATTCAGTTTAATTTCATTAGTTCTTTCCAGTTGCTTTGATTATAACTTTAATTTATTTTTTATTTCTCGTCAATGTTTAAGAAACTAAAGCACACTGAGAAAACATAGTACACTGTCAAAGTGATAAATAAGTCGTTTTGACAACCTGGATGTACTCTGCTATTTTGAAAAGCAGGATGCAGTTAAAATCTTTTGACTTAGCTTAATAGTTCTAATTATTGTAGTAGAAGTTGCAGTAGTATTTGCAGTCACAGTCACAGGTAGTAGCAATTACAGTCACGAGTTGTTACATTTGTAATCGCAAGTTGTCGCAGTCGCAAGGATTCGCTGTCTTATGTTTGCTCAGTCTCAAGTAACCATGGTCGCAAGTACTTACGGTCTCAAGTAGTCGCCGTCCCGCTCGCAAGTAGTCGTAGTCGAAATTGCAATTAGTCATACTTGCAAGCATTAATAGTCGTAGTCGCAATTCATCATAGTCGTAAATAGTCGTAGTCGAACTTGCAAGTAGTCATACCTGCAAGTAGTACTAGTTGTAGTCTCACATCGTCATATTCGCAAGTAGTCGTAGTTGAAGTTGCAAGTGGTCATACTTGCAAGTAGTAACAGTTGTAGTCGCAATTCATCTTAGTCGCATGTAGTCGTAGTCGAAGTTGCAAGTAGTCATACTTGCAAGTAGTAATAGTTGTAGTCGCAATTTGTCATAGTCGACAATAGTCGTTGTCGAATTTGCAAGTAGTCATACTTGCAAGTAGTAATATTTTTAGTCGCAATTCGTCATAGTCGCAATTAGTCTTAGTCGCTAATAGTCGTGGCCGAAGTTATAATTTGTAATGCTTGAACGTAGTTATATCAGGCGACGTAGTTCTTCATTTTTGCAATTAGTCAGTGCCGAAGTTACAAGTTGTTATAATTGCATGCAGTACTAGTTGTAGTCGCAATTCGTTATAGTTGCAAGTTGTCGTAGTCGAAGTTGAAAGTAGTCATACTAGCAAGTAGTAATAGTTGTAGTCGTAATTCGTCATAGTCGCAAGTAGTCGTAGTCGAAGTTGCAAGTAGTCATACTTGCAAGTAGTTATAGTTGTAGTCGCAATTCGTCATTGTCGCAAGTAGTCGTAGTCGAAGTTGCAAATAGTCATACTTGCAAGTAGTAATAGTTGTATTTGCAATTCGTCATAGTCGCAAGTAGTCGTAGTCGAAGTTGCAAGTAGTCATACTTGCAAGTAGTAATAGTTGTAGTCGCAATTCGTCATAGTCGCAAGTAGTCGTAGTCGAAGTTGTAAGTTGTCATACTTGCAAGCAGTAATAGTCGTAGTCGCAATTCGTCATAGTCGCAAGTTGTCGTTGTCCAAGTGGTAAGTAGTCATACTCGCAGGTAGTAATAGTTTTAGTCGCAATTCGTCATCGTTGCAAGTAGTCGTAGTCGAAGTTGCAAGTAGTCATACGTGCAAACAGTAATAGTTGTAGTTGCAATTCGTCATAGTCGCAAGTAGTCGTAGTCGAAGTTGCGAGTAGTCTAACTTGCAAGTAGTAATAGTTGTAGTATCAATTCGTCATAGTCACAAGTAGTCGTAGTCGAAGTTGCAAGTAGTCATACTTGCAAGTAGTAATATTAGTAGTCGTAATTCGTCATAGTCGTAAGTAGTCCTAGTCGAAGCTGCAAGGAGTCATACTTGCAAGTAGTAATAGTTGTACTCGCAATTCGTCATAGTCGCAAGTAGTCGTAGTCGAAGTTGCAAGTAGTAATATTCGTTTTCGCAATTCGTCATAGTCACAAGTAGTCGTAGTCGAAGTTGCAAGTAGTCATACTTGAAATTAGTAATACTTATAGTCACAATTCGTCATTGTCGCAAGTAGTCGTAGTCGAATTTGCAAGGAATCTTGCTCGAAAGAAGTTATAGTCTTCTTCGTAGATTGTTTGTTTTGCAAATTGTCCTAGCCGAAGTTGCAAGGTGTTGTGATTGAAAATAGTTATATCTGTTGTCTTAGATCGTTATTGTCGCAAGTTGTAGTTGCAGAAGATGCACTTTGTCATACTTGCATGTAGTAATAGTTGTAGTCGCAATTTGTCATAGTTGCAAGTAGTCATAGTCGAAGTTGCAAGTAGTCATACTTGCAAGTAGTAATAGTCGTAGTCGCAATTCGTCATAGTCGCAAGTTGTCGTTGTCGAAGTGGTAAGTAGTCATATTCGCAAGTAGTAATAGTTTTAGTCGCAATTCGTCATAGTTGCAAGTAGTCGTAGTCGAAGTTGCAAGTAGTCATACTTGCAAGTAGTAATAGCTGTAGTCGCAATTCGTCATAGTCGCAAATAGTCGTAGTCAAGTTGCAAGTAGTCATACCTGCAAATAGTAATAGTTGTAGTCGCAATTCGTCATAGTCGCAAGTAGTCGTAGTCGAAGTTACAAGTAGTCATACTTGCAAGTAGTAATAGTCGTAGTAGCAATTCGTCATTGTCGCAAGTAGTCGTAGTCGAAGTTGCAAGTAGTCATAGTCGAAGCTGTAAGGAATCATACTTGCAAGTAGTAATAGTTGTAATCGCAAATCGTCATAGTCGCAAGTAGTCGTAGTCGAAGTTGCAGGTAGTCATGCTTGCAAGTAGTAATAGTCGTAGTCGCAATTCGTCATAGTCACAAGTAGTCGTAGTCGAAGTTGCAAGTAGTCTCACTTGCAAGTAGTCATACTTGCAAGTAGTCATACTTGCAAGTAGTCATACTCGCAAGTAGTAACAGTTGTAGTCGCAAGATGTGGAAAATTGGAGAAATATTCATTATATTAACCAATAACTTAACTATGACAGTCAAATGAACATAATTTAATTTAAATAAAACTTTCGAAAAAAAGTTTTCGAAAATAAAACTTAAGACCAGCAGAAATAAAGTCCCAAAATTGTTCAATTTTAAAATGATCGGAAATTACTATTACGGAATAAATGAAGGTCAAAACGAACAGAACTTAAAATAAATGACCATATAAAGTAAAAAGATAGCATTTACTGATATAGATGAATAAATAAATCTTAAAACGAGTAAAAATAAAATTGAATATTTTAGTCAAATTTAAAATGAACAAAAATTACTGCAAACAGAAGTTTGGCTACTGCCCCCTTTCCCCTCTCCTAACCGTAAAAGTTCTAAAGCCTATTGCGTCATTTTTGCTATACCGAAAACGAAATATGTCATAAACATTTTATTTCTGTATTCATAACGTTAAAAATATAAAAATTACGCTCTCAAGTAGTCGCCGTCCCGCTCGCAAGTAGTCGTACTCGAAGTTGCAAGTAGTCATACTTGCAAGTATCAATACTTGTAGTCGCAATTCGTACATAGTCGCAAGTAGTCGTAGTCGAACTTGCAAGTAGTCATACTTGCAAGTAGTAATAGTTGTATTCGCAATTCGTCATAGTCGCAAGTAGTCATAGTCGAAGTTGCAAGTAGTCATACTTGCAAGTAGTAATAGTTGTAGTCGTAATTCGTCATAGTCGCAAGTAGTCGTAGTCGAAGTAGCAAGTAGTCGTAGTCGAAGTTGCAAGTAGTCATTTAAAAAATACTAGCGCCACCGACAGTGCATCGTTACCGAACGGAACTAGAATACTTCAAAACCAACTTTTTTAAATTCACCATAAACTGGTTTTCAATTTAAGATCTAGGTTAATTTGGACCCAACCTCTAATATTAAAAAAAAGGCAGATTCTCGGGGAAAATATCATAAATTCAAAATTATTGAATTAGAAAGCTTATTAAATACGTTTTCAAACACAGACTATCATTTTGCTCGATACCAAAGAGCTTGCCAAGCATTTAGATTATTTTAAAGTTGATTGGAAATAAGGTTTTGAAGCAGATTGTGCAATATTTTTGTATTGTTTCTAAGTATTTTCACAGAAAAATTTGACAGGTACAGAAATAAACCTTTACGCTCCCATACTGAACATTTTGATGTTTACATGCATGAAATGAATAAGATAAAGATAAAAATTCACAAGAATCTTTTTTTTTCGATGGAGGAGCCTGAGGCGGTGAATATATAAAAGAACGGGGAAACATTACGTACCACTTAACACTATAGCTTCTAGTAATAATAATAATAATTTATTTGCAAGTAATAATTTACTTGCAAGTAGTAATAGTTGTAGTCTCAATTCGTCATAGTCGCAAGTAGTCGTAGTCGAAGTTGCAAGTTGTCATACTTGCAAGTAGTAGTAGTCGTAGTTACAATTCGTCATAGTCGCAAGTATTCGTTGTCGAAGTGGCAAGTAGTCATACTTGCAAGGAGTAATAGTTTTAGTCGCAATTCGTCATAGTCGCAAGTAGTCGTAGTGTAGTTGCAAGTAGTCATACCTGCAAGTAGTAATAGTTGTAGTCGCAATTCGTCATAGTCGCAAGTAGTCGTAGTCGAAGTTGCAACTAGTCATACTTGCAAGTAGTAATAGTCGTAGTATCAATTTGTCATAGTCGCAAGTAGTCGTAGTCGAAGTTGCAAGTAGTCATACTTGCAAGTAGTAATAGTTGTAGTCGCAATTCGTCATAGTTGCAAGTAGTCGTAGTGGAAGTTACAAGTTGTCATACTTGCAAGTAGTAATAGTTGTAGTCGCAATTCGTCATTGCCGCAAGTTGTCGTATTCGAATTTGCAAGTAGTCATACTTGCAAGTTGTAATATTTATAGTCGCACTTAGTCATAGTCGCAAGTAGTTGTAGTCGAAGTTGCAAGTAGTCATACTTGCAAGTAGTAATAGTCGTAGTCGCAATTTGTCATAGTCACAAGTAGTCGTAGTCGAAGTTGCAAGTAGTCATACTAGAAAGTAGTAATATTTGTAGTCGCAATTCGTCATAGTCGCAAGTAGTCGTAGTCGAAGTTGCAAGTAGTCATACTTGCAAGTAGTAATAGTAGTCGAAGTAGTCATACTTGCAAGTAGTAATAGTCGTAGTCGCAGTTCGTAATAGTCGCAAGTAGTCGAAGTTGCAAGTAGTTATACTTGCAAGTAGTAATAGTTGAAGTCGCAATTCGTCATAGTCGCAAGTAGTCGTAATCGAATATGCAAGTAGTCATACTTGCAAGTAGTAATAGTTTTAGTCGCAATTCGTCACAGTCCCAAGTAGTCGTAGTCGAAGTTACAAGTAGTCATACTTGCAAGTAGTAATAGTCGTAGTCGCAATTCGTCGTAGTCGCAAGTAGTCGTAGTCGAAGTTGCAATTTGTCATACTTGCAAGTAGTAATAGTTGTAGTCACAGTTCGTCATAGTCGCAAGTAGTCGTAGTCGAAGTTGCAAGTAGTTCTACTTGCAAGTAGTAATAGTTGTAATCGCAATTCGTTATAGTCGCAAGTAGTCGTAGTCGAAGTTGCAATTAGTCATACTTGCAAGTAGTAATACTCGTAGTCGCAATTCGTCATAGTCGTAAGTAGTCGTAGTGGAAGTTGAAATAGTTGTGGAAGTTGCAAGTAGTAATAGTCGTAGTCGCAATTCGTCATAGTTGGAAGTAGTCGTAGTCGAAGTTGCAAGTAGTCATACTTGCAAGTAGTAATAGTCGTAGTCGCAATTCGTCATAGTCTTAAGTAGTCATTGTCGAAGTTGCAAGTAGTCATACTTGCAAGTAGTAATAGTCGTAGTCGCAATTCGTCATAGTCTTAAGTAGTCGTTGTCGAAGTTGAAAGTAGTCATACTTCAAAGTAGTAATAGTTGTAGTCGCAATTCGTTATAGTTGGAAGTAGTCGTAGTTGAAGTTGCAAGTAGTCATACTTGCAAGTAGTAATAGTCGTAGTCGCAATTCGTCATAGTCTTAAGTAGTCGTTGTCGAAGTTGCAAGTAGTCATACTTGAAAGTAGTAATATTTGTAGTCGCAATTCGTCATAGTCGCAAGTAGTCGTAGTCGAAGTTGCAAGTAGTCATACTTGCAAGTAGTAATAGTAGTCGAAGTAGTCATAGTTGCAAGTAGTAATAGTCGTAATCGTAATTCGTCATAGTCGGAAGTAGTCGTAGTCGAAGTAATCATACTTGCAAGTAGTAATAGTTGTAGTCGCAATTCGTCATAGTTGGAAGTAGTCGTAGTCGAAGTTGCAAGTAGTCATACTTGCAATTAGTAATAGTTTTAGTCGCAATTCGTCATAGTCCCAAGTAGTCGTAGTCGAAGTTACAAGTAGTCATACTTGCAAGTAGTAATAGTCGTCGTCGCAATTCGTCATTGTTGGAAGTAGTCGTAGTGGAAGTTGCAAGTAGTCATACTTGAAAGTAGTAATAGTCGTAGTCGCAGTTCGTCATTGTTGCAAGTAGTCGTTGTCGAAGTTACAAGTAGTTCTACTTGCAAGTAGTAATAGTAGTAGTCGCATTTCGTTATTGTCGCAAGTAGTCGTCAAAGTTGCAAGTTGTCTTGCTTGCAAGTAGTAATATTTTTAGTCGCAATTCGTCATACGAATCGTCATAGTCAAAGTCGTAGTCGAAGTTGCAAGTAGTCATACTTGCAAGTAGTAATATTTATAGTCGCAATTCGTCATAGTTGCAAGTAGTTGTAGTCGAAGTTGCAAGTAGTCATACTTGCAAGTAGTAATAATTTTAGTCGCAATTCGTCATAGTCGCAAGTAGTCGTAGTCGAAGTTACAAGAAGTCATACTTGCAAGTAGTAATAGTTGTAGTCGCAATTCGTCATAGTCGCAAGTAGTCGTAGTCGAAGTTGCAAGTAGTCATACTTGCAAGTAGTAATAGTTGTAGTCGCAGTTCGTCATAGTCGCAAGTAGTCGTAGTCGAAGTTGCAAGTAGTTCTACTTGCAAGTAGTAATAGTTGTAATCGCAATTCGTTATAGTAGCAAGTAGTCGTAGTCGAAGTTGCAATTAGTCATACTTGCAAGTAGTAATAGTCGTAGTCGCAATTCGTCATAGTCGCAAGTAGTCGTAGTGGAAGTTGCAAGTAGTCATACTTGAAAGTAGTAATAGTTGTAGTCGCAAGTAGTCGTAGTCGAAGTTGCAAGTACTCATACTTGCAAGTAGTAATATTTATAGTCACAATTCGTCATAGTCGCAAGTAGTTGTAGTCGAAGTTGCAAGTAGTCATACTTGCAAGTAGTAATAATTTTAGTCGCAATTCGTCATAGTCGCAAATAGTCGTAGTCGAAGTTACAAGTAGTCATACATGCAAGTAGTTATAGTCGTAGTCGCAATTCGTCATAGTCGCAAGTAGTCGTAGTTGTAGTTGCAAGTAGTCATACTTGCAAGTAGTTATAGTTGTAGACGCAATTCGTCATAGTCGCAAGTAGTCGTAGTCGAAGTTGCAAGTTGTCATACTTGCATGTAGTAATAGTTGTAGTCGCAATTCGTCATATTCGCAAGCAGTCGTAGGCGAAGTAGTCATACTTGCAAGTAGTAATAGTCGTAGTCGCAATTCGTCATAGTTGGAAGTAGTCGTAGTCGAAGTTGCAAGTAGTCATACTTGCAAGTAGTAATAGTCTTAGTCGCAATTCGTCATAGTCTTAAGTAGTCATTGTCGAAGTTGCAAGTAGTCACACTTGCAAGTAGTAATAGTTGTAGTCGCAGTTCGTAATAGTCGCAAGTAGTCGAAGTTGCATGTAGTTATACTTGCAAGTAGTAATAGTTGTAATCACAATTCCTTATAGTTGCAAGTAGTCGTAGTCGAAGTTGCAATTAGTCATACTTGCAAGTAGTAATACTCGTAGTCGCAATTCGTCATAGTCGTAAGTCGTCGTAGTGGAAGTTGCAAGTAGTCACACTTGAAAGTAGTAATAGTTGTAGTCGCAATTTGTCATAGTCGCAAGTAGTCTTAGTCGAAGTTGCAAGTAGTCATACTTGCAAGTAGTAATAGTTGTAGTCGCAATTCGTCATAGTCGCAAGTAGTCGTAGTCGAAGTTGCAAATAGTCATACTTGCAAGTAGTAATATTTTTAGTTGCAATTCGTCTTAGTCACAATTCGTCTTAGTCGCAAATAGTAATAGTCGTAGTTTTAATTAGTCAGAGTTGGAAGTAGTCGTAGTCGAAGTTGCAAGTAGTCATACTTGCAAGTAGTAATAGTCGTAGTCGCAGTTCGTCATAGTCGCAAGTAGTCGTAGTCGAAGTTGCAAGTAGTCATACTTGCAAGTAGTAATAGTTGTAATCGCAATTCGTCATAGTCGCAAGTTGTAGTCGCAAGTAGTCGTAGTGTAGTTGCAAGTAGTCATACCTGCAAGTAGTAATAGTTGTAGTCGCAATTCGTCATAGTCGCAAGTACTCGTAGTCGAAGTTGCAACTAGTCATACTTGCAAGTAGTAATAGTTGTAGTATCAGTTTGTCATAGTCGCAAGTAGTCGTAGTTGAAGTTACAAGTAGTCATACTTGCAAGTAGTAATAGTCGTAGTCGCAATTTATCATAGTTGGAAGTAGTCGTAGTGGAAGTTACAAGTAGTCATACTTGCAAGTAGTAATAGTTGTAGTCGCAGTTCGTCATAGTCGCAAGTAGTCTTATTCGAATTTGCAAGTAGTTATACTTGCTAGTGGTAATAGTTATAGTCGCAATTCGTCATAGTCGCAAGTAGTCGTAGTCGAAGTTGCAAGTAGTCTTACTTGCAAGTAGTAATAGTCGTAGTCGCAATTTGTCATATTCACAAGTAGTCGTAGTCGAAGTTGCAAGTAGTCATACTCGAAAGTAGTAATATTTGTAGTCGCAATTCGTCATAGTCGCAAGTAGTCGTAGTCGAAGTTGCAAGTAGTCATACTTGCAAGTAGTAATAGTAGTCGAAGTAGTCATACTTGCAAGTAGTAATAGTCGTAATCGTAATTCTTCATAGTCGGAAGTAGTCGTAGTCGAAGTTGCAAGTAGTCATACTTGCAAGTAGTAATAGTTGAAGTCGCAATTCGTCATAGTCGCAAGTAGTCGTAATCGAATATGCAAGTAGTCATACTTGCAAGTAGTAATAGTTTTAGTCGCAATTCGTCACAGTCCCAAGTAGTCGTAGTCGAAGTTACAAGTAGTCATACTTGCAAGTAGTAATAGTCGTAGTCGCAATTCGTCGTAGTCGCAAGTAGTCGTAGTCGAAGTTGCAATTTGTCATACTTGCAAGTAGTAATAGTTGTAGTCGCAGTTCGTCATAGTCGCAAGTAGTCGTAGTCGAAGTTGCAAGTAGTCACACTTGCAAGTATTAATAGTTGTAATCGCAATTCGTTATAGTTGCAAGTAGTCGTAGTCGAAGTTGCAAGTAGTCATACTTGAAAGTAGTAATAGTCGTAGTCGCAATTCGTCATAGTCGCAAGTAGTCGTAGTCGAAGTTGCAAGTAGTCATACTTGAAAGTAGTTATAGTTGTAGTCGCAATTCGTCATAGTCGTAAGTAGTCTTAGTTGAAGTTGCAAGTAGTCATACTTGCAAGTAGTAATAGTTGTAGTCGTAATTCGTCATAGTCGCAAGTAGTCGTTGTCGAAGTTGCAAGTAGTCATACTTGCAAGTAGTAATAGTCGTAGTCGCAATTCGTCATAGTCGCAAGTAGTCGTAGTGGAAGTTACAAGTAGTCATACTTGCAAGTAGTAATAGTTGTAGTCGCAATTCGTCATAGTTGGAAGTAGTCGTAGTTGAAGTTGCAAGTAGTCATACTTGCAAGTAGTAATAGTCGTAGTCACAATTCGTCATAGTCTTAAGTAGTCGTTGTCGAAGTTGCAAGTAGTCATACTTGCAAGTAGTAATAGTTGTAGTCGCAGTTCGTCATAGTCGCAAGTAGTCGTAGTCGAAGTTGCAAGTAGTTATACTTGCAAGTAGTAATAGTAGTCGAAGTAGTCATACTTGCAAGTAGTAATAGTCGTAATCGTAATTCGTCATAGTCGGAAGTAGTCGTAGGCGAAATAGTCATACTTGCAAGTAGTAATAGTCGTAGTCGCAACTCGTCATAGTTGGAAGTAGTCGTAATCGAACTTGCAAGTAGTCATACTTGCAATTAGTAATAGTTTTAGTCGCAATTCGTCACAGTCGCAAGTAGTCGTAGTCGAAGTTACAAGTAGTCATACTTGCAAGTAGTAATAGTCGTAGTCGCAATTTGTCATAGTCGCAAGTAGTCGTAGTCGAAGTTGCAAGTAGTCATACTTGCAAGTAGTAATAGTTGTAGTCGCAGTTCGTCATAGTCGCAAGTAGTCGTAGTCGAAGTTGCAAGTAGTCATACTTGCAAGTAGTAATAGTTGTAATCGCAATTCGTTATAGTCGCAAGTAGTCGTAGTCGAAGTTGCAATTAGTCATACTTGCAAGTAGTAATACTCGTAGTCGCAATTCATCATAGTCGCAAGTAGTCGTAGTGGAAGTTGCAAGTAGTCATACTTGAAAGTAGTTCTAGTTGTAGTCGCAATTCGTAATAGCCGCAAGTTATCGTAGCTGAATTTGCTAGTACTTTTACTTGCGAGGAGTAATAGTCGTAGTCGCAATTCGTCATTGTCGCAAGTAGTTGTTGTCGAAGTTGCAAGTAGTCATACTTGCAAGTAGTAATAATTTTAGTCGCAATTCGTCATAGTCGCAAATAGTCGTAGTCGAAGTTACAAGTAGTCTTACCTGCAAGCAGTAATAGTTGTAGTCGTAATTTGTCATAGTTGCAAGTAGTCGTAGCCGAAGTTACAAGTAGTCATACTTGCAAGAAGTAATAGTCGTAGTCGCAATTTGTCATTGTCGCTAGTTGTCGTAGTCGAAGTTGCAAGTAGTCATACTTGCCAGTAGTAATAGTTGTACTCGCAATTCGTTATAGTTGCAAGTAGTCGTAGTCGAAGTTGCAATTAGTCATACTTGCAAGTAGTAATACTCGTAGTCGTAATTCGTCATAGTCGTAAGTAGTCGTAGTGGAAGTTGCAAGTAGTCATACTTGAAAGTAGTAATAGTTGTAGTCGCAATTTGTCATAGTCGCAAGTAGTCGTAGTCGAAGTTGCAAGTAGTCATACTTGCAAGTAGTAATAGTTCTAGTCGCAATTCGTCATAGTCGCAAGTAGTTGTAGTCGAAGTTGCAAGTAGTCATACTTGCAAGTAGTAATAATTTTAGTCGCAATTCGTCATAGTCGCAAATAGTCGTAGTCGAAGTTACAAGTAGTCATACTTGCAAGTAGTTATAGTTGTAGTCGCAAATCGTCATAGTCGCAAGTAGTCGTAGTTGAAGTTGCAAGTAGTCATACTTGCATGTAGTAATAGTTGTATTCGCAATTCGTCATAGTCGCAAGTAGTCATAGTCGAAGTTGCAAGTAGTCATACTTGCAAGTAGTAATAGTTGTAGTCGCAATTCGTCATATTCGCAAGTAGTCTTAGGCGAAGTAGTCATACTTGCAAGTAGTAATAGTGGTAGTCGCAATTCGTCATAGTTGGAAGTAGTCGTAGTCGAAGTTGCACGTAGTCATACTTGAAAGTAGTAATAGTCGTAGTCGCAATTCGTCATAGTCTTAAGTAGTCGTTGTCGAAGTTGCAAGTAGTCATACTTGCAAGTAGTAATAGTTGTAGTCGCAGTTCGTCATAGTCGCAAGTAGTCGTAGTCGAAGTTGCAAGTAGTTATACTTGCAAGTAGTAATAGTTTGAATCACATTTCCTTATAGTTGCAAGTAGTCGTAGTCGAAGTTGAAATTAGTCATACTTGCAAGTAGTAATACTCGTAGTCGCAATTCGTCATAGTCGCAAGTAGTCGTAGTGGAAGTTGCAAGTAGTCATACTTGAAAGTAGTAATAGTTGTAGTCGCAATTCGTCATAGTTGCAAGTAGTCGTAGTCGAAGTTGCAAGTAGTCATACTTGCAAGCAGTAATAGCTGTAGTCGCAATTCGTCATAGTCGCAAATAGTCGTAGTCAAAGTTGCAAGTAGTCTCACTTGCAAGTAGTAATATTTTTAGTCGCAATTCGTCATAGTCACAATTCGTCCTAGTCGCAAATAGTAATAGTCGTAGTTTTAATTCGTCATAGTTGGAAGTAGTCGTAGTCGAAGTTGCAAGTAGTCATACTTGCAAGTAGTAATAGTCGTAGTCGCAATTCGTCATAGTCGCAAGTAGTCGTAGTGGAAGTTGCAAGTAGTCATACTTGAAAGTAGTAATAGTTGTAGTCGCAGTTCGTAATAGTCGCAAGTAGTCGAAGTTGCAAGTAGTTATACTTGCAAGTAGTAATAGTTGTAATCGCAATTCGTCATAGTCGCAAGTAGTCGTAATCGAAGTTGCAATTAGTCATACTTGCAAGTAGTAATACTCGTAGTCGCAATTCGTCATAGTCGTAAGTAGTCGTAGTGGAAGTTGCAAGTAGTCATACTTGAAAGTAGTAATAGTTGTAGTCGCAATTTGTCATTGCCGCAAGTTGTCGTAGCTGAATTTGCAAGTAGTCATACTTGCGAGAAGTAATAGTTGTAGTCGCACTTCGTCATTGTTGCAAGTTGTCGTTGTCGAAGTTGCAAGTAGTCATACTTGCAAGTAGTAATAGTTTTAGTCGCAATTCGTCATAGTCGCAATTCGTCTTAGTCGCAAATAGTCGTGGTCGAAGTTGCAAGTAGTCATACTTGCAAGTAGTTATAGTTGTAGTCGCAATTCGTCATAGTCGCAAGTAGTCGTAGTCGAAGTTGCAAGTTGTCATACTTGCATGTAGTAATAGTTGTATTCGCAATTCATCATAGTCGCAATTAGTCATAGTCGAACTTGCATTTAGTCATACTTGCAAGTAGTAATAGTTGTAGTCGCAATTTGTCATATTCGCAAGTAGTCGTAGTCGAAGTATTATACTTGCAAGTAGTAATAGTCGTAGTCGCAATTCGTCATAGTCGGAAGTAGTCGTAGTCGAAGTTGCAAGTAGTCATACTTGCAAGTAGTAATTTTGAAGTCGCAATTCGTCATAGTTGCAAGTAGTCGTAGTCGAAGTTGCAAGTAGTCATACTTGCAAGTAGTAATAATTTTAGTCGCAATTCGTCATAGTCGCAAGTAGTCGTAGTCGAAGTTGCAAGGAGTCATACTTGCAAGTAGTAATAATTGTAGTCGCAATTCGTCATAGTCGCAAGTAGTCATAGTCGAAGTTGCAAGTAGTCATACTTGCAAGTAGTAACAGTTGTAGTCGCAAGATGTGGAAAATTGGAGAAATATTCATTATATTAACCAATAACTTAACTTTGACAGTCAAATGAACATAATTTAATTTAAATAAAACTTTCGAAAAAAAGTTTTCGAAAATAAAACTTAAGACCAGCAGAAATAAAGTCCCAAAATTGTTCAATTTTAAAATGATCGGAAATTACTATTACGGAATAAATGAAGGTCAAAACGAACGGAAATTACAATAAATAAATATATCAAGCATAAAGATAGCATATACTGATATAGATGAATAAATAAATCTTAAAACGAGTAAAAATAAACTTAAATATTTTAGTCAAATTTAAAATGAACAAAAATTACTACAAACAGAAGTTTGGCACTGCCCCCTTTCCTCTCTCCTAACCGTAAAAGTTCTAAAGCCTATTGCGTCATTTTTGCTGTACCGAAAACGAAATATGTCATAAACGTTTTATTTCTGTATTCATACCGTTAAAAATATAAAAATTACTCTCTCAAGTAGTCGCCGTCCCGCTCGCAAGTAGTCGTACTCGAAATTGCAAGTAGTCATAATTGCAAGTATCAATACTTGTAGTCGCAATTCGTCATAGTCGCAAGTAGTCGTAGTCAAACTTGCAAGTAGTCATACTTGAAAGTAGTAATAGTTGTAGTCGCAATTCGTCATATTCGCAAGTAGTCATAGTCGAAGTTGCAAGTAGTCATTCTTGCAAGTAGTAATAGTTGTAGTCGCAATTTGTCATAGTCGCAAGTAGTCGTAGCCGAAGTTGCAAGTAGTCATACTTGCAAGTAGTAATAGTTGTAGTCGCAATTCGTTATACTCGCAAGTAGTCGTAGTCGAAGTTGCAAGTAGTCGTAGTCGAAGTTGCAAGGAATCATGCTTGCAAGTAGTAATAGTTGTCGTCGCAAATCGTCATAGTCGCAAGTAGTCGTAGTCGAAGTTGCAAGTTGTCATACTTGCAAGTAGTAATAGTTGTACTCGCTAGTTGTAATTGTTGCAAGTTGTCGTTGTCGAAATTAAAAGTTTTCATAATTGAACGCAGAACTAGTTTTAGTCGTACGTCGTCATAGTTGCAAGGTGTCGTAGTCGAAATTACAAGTTGTCATAATGGCAAGTAGTAATAGTTGTAGTCGCAAATTGTTATTGTTGCAAGTAGTCGTAGTCGAAGTTGCAAGGAGTCATACTTGCAAGTAGTAATAGTTGTAGTCGTAATTCGTCATAGTCGCAAGTAGTCGCAGTTGCAGTCAGAGTAGTAGCTGCAATAGTGGTCGTGAAAGTTTCAAATTAATACCCTTAGCCGCTCCTTAGATATTGCAGATAGGCTCTTTTTGTGCGTGGATGTACATAGTATCTTCTGATATAGTTAAAAACGCTTAGCATTCCCTGAATTTTCACCTTAATATCCTCAGCTTTTTCTGACACGCCCAGGATCATACATTTCAGTCTTTTCCCAATGATAAGTCGTATATGAATCGTATATGTAAACAGTGAACAAATTGCATAACTTACAACCCTTCCCCTGGGGGCTGGGGGGGGGGAGTCAGGAATCCCCAGAGGAATAGTTAATAGAACTTTTTTGAACAAATTGACTATTTCATAAAGTTTATTAGTGTTGAGGAGGGGGCATTTAAAAAGATAAGGGTCTCTGCCCTCTAAGTACTCTTCAACATGCCCTTTAATTTTCAGCAGAATATCCTTAGCTCCTCCTGAGATATTGCTGATACACCCTTTTGACAATCACCCCGCCTATAAGATGTTTTTATTTTGTTCAACATCTCCCTCACTATTTCCTGAAAGTAGTGATAAGTAGAATTAGTTGCAGTCACAGTTGTTCGCAGTCGCAAGTAGTCACAATCGCAGTTCTAGGATGTTATATATTTGCCCTTTCTTCTTTTTGTTTTTTACGTTTGCCTGCAATTTATTCCGACGATACAGTTGTTAGGTGGCCCATGTTGCTGGTAAGTTACAGGGATAAAGGTAAGGTACTGTTAAGGTACAGGGATAAAATGAATTGTTCCAAAAGGAAAAGAACAGTACAATAAACAGAAAAAATTGTGTTTATCCTTTATATGCTATGCTTCCTCTGCGTAACGACAGCTTTAGGAGTTCGTTTAAGCAACTGTATTTCAGGTACTAAGCCAGAAGAAAAATATTGTTCGACCCTTCTGTCTAGGCCTGTTATTATAGAAAGGTTAGTCTGGTTAGATCGCGGTTTATGGATGATATGTACCCAAAATTGTGCTTTTCAGCAGTGAAGCCTAGGCCATTGGTGAAGCAGGAAGTCTTCGAATGGGTGGAAAGGGGTTATAATTAAAGATTTAATGGAAGTAAGAAATTCATAGGAAGGATCAAGAGTAAAGCTCTGAAAAGAGTGGTGTGATGTGAGAGACTGGATCCAACTTACAGCTTTATTACATTTGTTTAGTTGTCTATAATGTTTGATTTTGCATAAATAAAAGGCTATTTTAATGATGCGCTTTTTTATTCTAGCCCTTGGTTTACCTGAAAAGGAAGAACTAGAGAAAATGCCGACGACGGTGAAGAGTTCCCTAATTGGTATCCTTTTTATTGTCTGGCTACTTCCTTGTGGAACACACGATTGCTGGTGTTAGTGCTAACCTATAGTTAGACTAGGAAAAATATAAAACAACAGTTCGAACACCTATTTATGCTATGAATAATTCCTGGAGCTTTTGATTGGGGCTCACTATCGTTGATGGGTGGGGCTAGTTTAACAACATAATTGTACAAAATAGGTGGATATCGTTGATGGTCGGGGCTAGTTTAACAGCAAAGTTGTACAAAATAGGTGGGGCGAGCAAAGATACATTTTGATTTTAAGGGATTAAATGCTAACCAAAGGACATATTGTGTTCTTCAATGTATTGTAGGCTGAAATCGTAAATGAAGAGGTATGGATTTTTATTTTTATTGAATAAATAGACTACAAAAAAGTAAATGAAGTTTCTCCAATAAATTTGATGCCCTCCTCATTTGTACATGCTTGGAACAGCCAAATATATATATATATATATATATATATATATATATATATATATATATATATATATATATATATATATATATATATATATATATATATATATATATATATATATATATATATATATATATATATATATATATATATATATATATATATATATATATATATATATATATATATATATATATATATATATATATATATATATATATATATATAAACTTTGTCAGGCACCTATATGCACATCCTCAGAAAAGATTATCCCTCTCCTCAACTTCCTCCCTTGTCCATACAAAAAATATAACAAATTATTATAGATGAATGATCTCAATGGATATTGAACAAAACTCGTCCACTCTGCAACTCATCATATTTTTTGGTCAAACTGACATTCATCTACTCAAAATAACAGTCCAATTTACTTTAACATTAAAAAAAAATAAAAAAAAAATTCATTCTATCTTTGGACAAGATGTTTTGTATCCAATAGATATCACATCTACAATGGGGCAGCTATCGTAGATTCTCCCTAAATTCTGGAAATCCTTAGATCCTTAGATGTTGGTATAGGCTATTTTAGTAGATAAACAAATTTCCCAAAAATTATCAATAAACCACTTACCATAAAAAACCATAAAAAAAAACAGAGGAAGGGAGATGATAGTCAATCTATGCAGTGGTGTTGAACTGGAATATGGTCAAATCAAAATTTGAATCCAGAAAACTATGTGTAATTCAAGGAGCTACGGAAGGAGGAGACCTCTGTACCACGGCCCTTCTTGAAGTCCTAATTTTGTTTTAGTTTCTGGGCCCTTTTTTTATAAATTAAACTTAGTTTTGTTAGTATTCCCTTCCCCAAATTTCTTAGTAATCCCCCTGCCACTCACGTACGTGCCTGGTGCAATTATAAGACATCGGATTAATTTCAAACATGTAGCTTTCGAACTATTTTCATGCAATGAATTTTGGTTAGTCGACTTTTCTCATAATAGCAAGTAATTGGAATCTTAATAAAAGCTACCACAGCGGTAAATTAATATTTTTCTATTTTTTTCTGTTTTGTTGCTAAAATTGGAAAGATGGGGTGTTCCTTACTACCAACATGATTGAGAAGTCCAAACGAATGAAAAGCTAAAATCCACCAAATCCTATTCAGCTCCTACCCAGCTTAATAAATTCTTTTAATCTACCCAGCTTAGTAAATTCTGAATTAACTACCATGTATTTTCCATATAACCTATAATTGAAATTTTTTCGACCTGGGGTGCCTTTAAAAATATGTAATTCACTTTAGAAGTGTACAGAAGTGTCCGACTCGAGTCCCCCCCCCCCCCCCACCCCAAATGCACACATCCCTATTAAAACATTTTTTGGTTAATATCTGCGAAAAAAAAGAAACACTTCTCTAATGCCGACAAGTACCGCTCTTAAGACCCTACTGAGGAGAGGGCTTTATTTAAGCCCTCCCCCGAAAAACATGTAAAGTTTCAAAAATGCACGCTTTTGGCTATGCTATCTTATGCCTAGACGGTATTGTTTTGGAGATTTTATGTCTTGAAGTTATCAGTCCGTTTCTTACGGATCCTTGTATAGGCCATAGGTATAAGCCTTGAAGGCTTATACCGTGTACCCATCCTTCTAAAGTAATTTTTGGTAGATCTGTTATTTGGAGAGGTAGGGGGTGGGGGTAGTGATCTGTTTACGTTTTATTTTTCTTCACAATATTTACTTAATCGTCGGTTCTCCTTAAACGTTTCAGTCTAAATAGTAAGACTAACGGAAATTCACTCCATTATGAACAGTTCAAAATTTTTTGCAGCATTGTGGCAGAAAAACAAACAATAATAACAAGAATTTGTTCGGAATATATATACTATAGATCTAGAATTCTTTTAATGTCCTTCTGTTTTCTAGAAGCTCTATAAACATTTCACGATATACTATCTTCCACTTCAACTGCAAAAAGTAACGACGCTCCTGTATGTATGAGAGGATTAATAGACAGAATATCTGATTAATTTTCCACCAAAATTTGGCATTTGAGAGGAAATAAATTTGAAATCGAGTAAAACAATAAAACATTGAAACTATAGAAATTCATCTGATAGGAAAAAAGAATCAACATAAGGTAAAAATCAAATAAAGCTACCAAAATTTCGTTCGCAGTTTTTTAATGTACAGTCAAAGATCGTGGGTCAGTTAAATTTACAGTCAAAGGTTCCAGATTGAATGGGTCATGGCTGGTTGCAACGCAATTTTCATATATTCTAGGGACCAGGGTTTAAAGCAAAATTTTCGCGAAACTATTGAAATTAAGAAAGTCAGATAGAGTAATGTTCAGGTCACCCAATGCGATTAACCTCTGTCCAAGTGTCAGTTCAAATTATGCTAACGAACCGGAACCAAGAAGGTCAAAGAGACTTGTTTCCATTTTTGTTTTGAAAAGAATAAGGTTATTAAGCCTCCATATATTCTGTTTATTTTTATTTCGTCTTTATTTTTTGCAAGTTTGGTCTTTGGTTTTGATCAATAAACAAATCATTCATATGGGGGTTCAGGGGCAGGGGGATGCAATCTATAAATTTTACCGTATTGTCACTAGATGTCGATTTCTGCTGGATTCTTCACTGATTTTTTTTTATGAAACGATCAGAATTTATTATATAGGTGAAGCTGGGAGGGGAAGAAGGGGGATAGTTTTTGCGTCCCATAGGAACTTAGCTGTCTAAATTTTATAAAGGTTTGTCCTGTCCTGTGGCTGAGCGTATTTATTTATCAAGTGAAGTATCAATTGGGCTACGTCAAGCGAACAATTTTGTTCTAGCTCTTGCTCCGACAACTGTTGAAGCTCTATCGCCAGAACTGCAACAAATGAGGTGGACGTGCATTCACTACCCCAAAACAGAACAGATACTTTTGAAGCAGCTGCAACAACTGTTCAGACAGATTCTGCCAACCAAAAACCCGTCATTAGTCCAGCTTCTACTTCAGCTTCTGCTACACTGGAGGATCAACTAGTTTTTTTCTACCACGTTCATTTGATTAGATTTCTTAAGTTCCCCGGTTGAGGGCCCTACCCAACCGAAGTTAAACGAGTGCCTCCGAACTTTGTCTCGTCGCTTTAACGCTGGCTATTTTCTTGCAGTTTCCTTTGCTTGAATATTCCGTGTCATTAGGCAAGGTATTTTGTTCCAGTTGTTGTCAATTTGCTGGGAACGGGTTTCGGCTTGGGTAAGCTGCAGGCAGGGGCGTCCCGAGACTCATTTCATTGGAGGGGCGATTTTCGTAAATTTTACCGAATCGTTACTTGATTTATGCCAAATTTTTTACAGAAATCAAGAATTTTGCTAAATTTTGGGCAATTTTGCAAAATTTATGCCGAAATTTTCGCCTTCGGCGAAAATTTTACCGAATACCAAAAACTTTGGAGGGGCGGAGTGCCCCTACTGGCTGCAGGTAAGATTTCTTTTGTGCATAATGGAATAAGTAAACGGAAAGACGCTAAAGAATATATTTATGGGGCTGTTGTCCACCACAAAGATCGTGTGGTAGCATGGCACGACATCTAGGTCCGGTTTTTCGGTCTTTAGTCAAAGCTTAAGGTAAATAAAGGTAGGGCTTGCGGAACAAAAAAAACAATTTTGATTCCTAATATTGGCATCCGAGTTTCTAGCGAAGCAGAGCTTTGTGCTCTGGGGTGATGATGAGTGTCTTAACTCAGGCCCAAGTGAAATTTTTTCGAGCTAGTTGCGTTGATATGTAATGCATCCGTAGGTTCGAGAGAAGCTAAAAAATAAATGTGGCCATTAAAGTTCCCTGAATTTGCAAGGTCAAATTATTGAAAGCATTGCTTTTTCAATCTGAAAGTCTATCACTGAGCAAATTGCCCCTTTGTGCTCACTTCTTGTTGATAAGTATAAAAAGCATCGAAAAAGAGCGGCTAAGTTTAGTCATATGCTCGACAACAACCGATGACTTGATGTGGAAAAACAAGGGGCCTCCATGCATTGCCACTCAAATAGGATCAATTTGGTCCTGATCCAAACAGTCAAGGGAAACTAACAAATTAGTGAAGTTTTACAGATGGTGCAACCACTTTTGTGTTTTTATCCTTAAGTTCTGTGCATCATAAGTTGTTTATCAGGACTCAAAAGAACCTAGACTGGAGGTTCACGAATTAAAGAGGCAGGTAGACACTTTGGAGCTATTTGCAAGATAAAACTACAAATGAAATCAATCACTGAAGTTCCTGATGAGCTTTTTGAGCTGCGAACCAATTCTGAAATGACAGGTGAGACCAAGGGTTTTAAGGGGTCAAGTCTTTAACATGCCATATTTGCGTTGCTTGGTTGTGATGGAAAAACTACTTTGCCAGTTCTTTTCAGCTTCTTGTGAGACGCACAAGTCGAAGATTGACTGCTTGAAATCTCAGTAAAACAAACGCAATAGCATCTTCAATGGGAATACCGGCAGAAGAACACACGTAAGCGACCAAGGCGAGATGGGTTTTCTGAAAGCCTTAGGGATTACTTTGTTTTCATTTCCATGAAGAGAAGGAGTATTGACAGCATTGCTGAGCATCAGAATGACCAAGTTTGTCTTCTCTATTCTTCAATTGATCGAGTCGTGGTCAAGACTGACACCTACTTCACAGAAAACCTCGACCTTTCCGAAAGTTTGTCTGCGCTGAACCCAGAATCACTAAATATCCTTTCTGAAGAGAAAATATAAAATTTGTGTAGTTTCTACCCAAAGTTTGGGATCGACAATCTACCCCTTCCCTCGTAAGCTCTGGCAGGAAAATCACTTCTTCAACTGATGCTGATTCTTCTGCCCGATATCTTCGAAGTTTAAAAATTTCTGCCCGATAATGTCCCAGTGACTTTGCGACGAACGAGAGATCGTTCATGAAACATGTAAAAACATATTTACTTACGGCCTGTGTTGACGAAAGGCTTAGCAATTAACTTGTCATAGCCTACAATAAAGAAGAGGCGAATTGCCTCAACAATGACTAGGATATTGATTATTTTACGGCATTATAAAAGAGACGTTATCTCCCTCGTTTACTTTCTTTTTCTATTCCCCCCCCCCTTTGTTAATTAGTTCGCTTATATTTTTTTCTATTTTGTAGAAATAGTTTCAATTAAAAAAAAAAAAAAAAAAAAAAAAAAAAAAAATTGAAATTAACATTTGATTGGAGTACTAGATTATCACTAAACAAAGACATGCTGAGACATTTCCATGAAATAACTGTCCTGCTGGTTAAAAAAAATTCTCCTTCCCCTAGATTTATGTGAAATGATGGACCTGCTTTTCGTAGCTATTTGACTGACGTCCGCTGAATGTGACTAAGCCAGAGAGTTGACCTTCACGTGACAGCAGTAGTATATGGAGGTTATTGTGGGACAATTAAATAAAGCTTGAGATTTCATGGGGAGGGGAATTTGGCTCTGCTCACGTTGTGTATTCTATTCAAATCTAAAGCTGTAGCAGTTCTACCCACTTTGGGGGTCTTGTATCTTCTTTCTCTTTATGGTTTTTTCCTTTTAGTATTTTATATTATATTTATTGTTTTTATAAGAAATTATGAAGAGAAAAAGACATAATTCTCGAAAATTCCCCCAACTCCGAATTTTAAAATTGCAAATGTGCAATTTCTATTATCAAAAAGTGGAATAGATTATTAAGTAAGTTTGTCTGATCCTATTAATGTACACAATTTTATACACACAAATTTGTACATAAAAGATTTCCGTTCGTATCCCCTGCAGTGTTGTAGGATTCTATATTATGTTAATAGTTTTATACAAAATCATGACGGAAAAAAAATCAACATATAATTCTAATTGCCTAACTCCAAATTTTATAGTACGGATTCGCAATCTCTAGTCAAAAAGTAAAATTGACTATTAAAGTTGGTAAGTTTGTAGTATTTAGGTGAAAATCAATATAATTCCATGTGTTAACTGTTTTATAAACTGTTCGATTTTAGTATATTTCTTAACTGGTACCTAGGTATTAAAATTACCTTGTCTGAGGATAAAATGGTCCTCAGGAAAGTACCATCAACGATGTCTGTTGGTAAATTAAGATCCTTAGTGGAAAGACTTACCAGCTCGGACGAAGACATTTCATTGTTTGCTGCTAGTGAAAAGGTTTGCTTATTCTTTTGTTTTTTTAGTATATTTTACTTCATTTTTCATAAATATATTTAAAATATTTTTATTTATATTGAATGTGTATATTAAAAATAATTGTACGTGTGTATTTTTTCAAGTTTAGTTTAATTTTTTTTTTTTTTTTTTTTGTTACGTATTTACTTTTTTTGTCATGAACATATTTGGTGTTTTATATTTAATGTTGGTTTAAGTAATAATTTTAAGTATATATTTGGATGTGTTTTATATATTTTGTTTCAGTATTTTTATAGATAGATTGCTTCTTCAGCTAAAAAGGTAATATAAAATAAAATTTGGCTTATTTTGGGTAGATACCCTCTTTTTCGGGCGCATTTAGTGTCGATTCTAAGTATTTTTTTTTTCATAATAATATTAAAAAACAGCCAAGTTGCCACACCTCGCTAGATTTTGAAAAATATTTTTTGCCACCCTGTTCTCTCCATGTACATTTTCGTGAATTGGCACCTTAGCCATGAAATCCGATTAGACTTAATAAAGTTATATTTAAATGACAATCTGAAATTTTGATTATGATGCTCTGTTGGGCTTCCGATGTACCCAGGGTACATGTCGTTAAAGCTGAATGTCAGCTATTGAATTACAGTAAAGCTGTCGTCTTATGTTGAAACATTAAAACCATAGGACCGCAGAAAAGTAAATTCCAAAAACTTGCATATGGAGCGGTGGCTAGTATATAGAATGATAGAATAATATATATACATGGTGGAGTACGTTTCTGGGAGCACTGAAGCGTTTAGCAAGACTTTAAGCAATTGTACGTTTTCTTATATGCAGAATTTCGATTTTTTTTTATTATATTTAACCATTATTAGTAACCACAATTAGAAACTAACTAATATTTGCAATTATAGCTATGTTTCTATAACATCAGTAACAATTAAAAAGAGCTAAAAAAAAAATCGAGTGTCCATTTATATATACTTCCAGCGATCTGCAGCTAAACTATTCAAGTTAAAAACGTGAAATATTCTCTAAATTGTTTAGAACCTTGAGAATGAAAATAAGGTTTTAAAAGTTTTTTTTATATTAACTGGAATTGTTTTGTCTCAATAAAGAGGACATTGCGTAAATAATTTCATATATTTGAAATATTTACACAACATGCCAACTGTGCAAGTATTTTCCTGTGATATTTTCATCAATTTTAGTTTGGGAAAACAGTATTGAAAGGGAGGTTTCGTTTTAGGAAAAAGTGGCGACAATCTTCTCATGGTGTCCGCTAAGAATATTAGGCGCAAATAAATAATAAATAAATTCTCAATGTTACTTGTCCTAATAGCACACGGCTAGCAGTGGACGTCACAAGACAAGGAAATATAACACGCAGTAAAATGAAGTGAATGTATAAATGAACTACCAAAACATTTTCAAGAACTTCATCATGGTAGTGCTTCACAAAGTACAGAGGGGTAAAGAAGGGTCCACATCTGGAGAGTCAAGGGACATGGACTACATAATGATTTTTCCTCCAAACTATTTGGGGGAAACTCCCCCCCCCTTGTCCCCCAAACGTCGTCACTGCTATTAGACAAATAAATAAACCGTAGACAATGCTACCGAGTCTTTTATGTATTTGGACAGTGTGAAGCTAGAAAACAATTCTTACTTCATAATATGCAGAATAATTGTACCTAACACATAAGGCATGCAGGCCCGCTATACTTTAACCCCCCCCCCCTAATATGCAAAAATATAGCCTAAATTTGTTTCTAAAGTGTTATATTTACTGCGTGTTACAACACGCAGTAAAATGAATTGAACATATAAATGAACTATCAAAACTTTGCAGAACATTTTCAAGAAGTTCATCATTGTAATGCTTCACAAAGTACGGAACAAAGGACGATAGGTACCGTTTTGACGCCTTTCGGAGTGAAGGACAAAGGAATTGGCATGACAGAGTGAGGACTCCTCTGCGTGTTTTCGGCCCACTGGTTTGTGGTTCTTGAAAATCCGGTAAAATTTTGCGATGGATATCAGAGTTTAGGTATTCTTTCCAAAACACATTATGAGATGTTGGTGCCTTTCAGGTAGATTCTGAAGGCTCCTGAAGGCTCTGTGTCTGCAGGCTGTCATTTGCCCCAAACATTAATTGGCATGCCCGCTTCTGAATATTTTCAAGCTTTTCGGTTTGGATAGCAATTAGACCTGGGTGCAAAACAGGACAAGCATATTCGGTTTATAATCGGACACACATACAGTATAGACTGCATAATGAAAATTTGGGTGTAAAAGGAGTAAGGCTTGCAATAGGTGGCTGCTGTTGACAATTTCTGGCACTGTCCGTCCTTCCCAGTGTCTGACGGTCAGGCAGGATATCTTATGGAATATGCTGCCGAATTTGTATGGACTAAAGCTTAATAATGACAGCCAAAATTATGTAATCACCCAGCAATTATGAAGCATCAACCGTGGCGTGAGAAATGATCCCTTGGGGGAGCAGCCTGAGGGGGAAGAAAGAAGTTTTGCGCTACTGTATGCTATGAAGATCAATTACCCCTTGTTGCTGATGACTGGAGTGCTGTTTGACTCTCCCGTCTCTTTTAGGAAGGAGGGTTGCCTCTCCAAGCCGGTCTGAAGCTGGCAGGTGGGATTCTCAGAATGGGGGAAAATAATGTAAACATATTTACGCTACCAAGGAAGACTCCTATAAGGGAAAAAAAGTAACAGATACCTTCTATTTAAATTTATTATTGTTTTTTTGTGTGAAGGCAATGGGCCTTCGTGGCCTAGGCCTCGACTTCATTATGTTTGTCCTCCGCACGAATAATAATAATAATAACAAGTATGCATATATGCAATAACTATCTGTATAAATTTTTTTCAGTGCATATAAGTTTTTTCGTTTTTTCTGAGTGCTATTTTACCTGAGGTATTCGTTTTCTTACTTTTGTTCAGCTCATGCTTAATTTCCTTCCCCTTTTCATTGTTATTCTAAGCTGTCCTCTTTCTCTTTTTAGAGACCCGATGTACTAATACCCTTGGACAATGAGATGCGTCAGCTGTCTTTTTATTCAATTGAAGATGGAGACTCTATTCATGTTAAGTAGGTTAGATAATCGTATCTCGGACACGACGGTATTTCGGACGAACCCGATCATTTCGTACTATAGCGGCCATAGAGGCTATTAGAAGCCATATTACTATGGAATAAGTAATCTTTGAGGCTGTAGTACCGAGGGTTGTGCAAAACTTGTTTAATTGTTTTTCTCAGACCTGCAAATGAGTTCGATAAGGTTTCAAAGGAATTGTTGTTCGAGAAGCGTTTATTTAACCCTAGGAACTATTTTCTATTTTTTAAATTTTAGTTTGATCAAGAAATTTTTTATTAAAATAATATTCTTTTTCACGAAAACATCTCTTTAAGAGACTCAAGTAAGAGAGAAACGGCTGAAAATACTCAGGTTCTTCTATCGTATCCACTCACGTACTGAAACTGATTATGTTGCTGTCCCACCTTGTGATTAAATTTGCCAACTTGTTTTGCCAACTTGATTAAATTTGCCAACTTAAATTTGCCTTGTGATTAAATTTGATCAGTCTAACTGATCTGACAGTCTCAATGACCATAACTATAAAAATAGTGTCAATGGCCAAATTTAATAAAATGTCTTAATTTATATAGTTGGTAAGTGTCCATAAGCTCCAGCCAACCACTAATTGAAAACAATCACCTAGTGTTGCACAACTGGTATCTGAAGGGAATATTCCTCCACAATACAATCAGAAAGTAGGGCTCCGATCCTCATGAGAGAATGTACGTTTTTTTTTCTTTTTATGGCAGAAGCCTCAAGGCAAGGGAGTATTTCTCATTATAGAGGTTGGATACTGTCAACAGGTTTCATTGAAATGTGAAAAACTTAATGCTTAGTTTGGTAAGTAAAACCTGTTTTGCCTCACAGCTGGAGAATTGAGGTGAAACTTTAAGGAAAAGTTGTTTTTTGGGGGCGAAGGGGCAATAGGACTTGGAATTTTGTGTCGGGGAGAAGAAGGCAAAATATTTTTTTTTCGACCCTGAAAAAAGGTCTAAGTTAAGTTTTTTTTTCTTTTTATGGCAGAAGCCTCAAGGCAAGGAAGTATTTCTCATTATAGAGGTTGGATACAGTCAACAGGTTTCATTGAAATGTGAAAAACTTAATGCTTAGTTTGGTAAGTAAAACCTTTTTTGCCTCATGGCTGGAGAATTGAGGTGAAACTTTAAGGAAAAGTTGTTTTTTTGGGGCGAAGGGGCAATAGGACTTGGAATTTTGTGTCGGGGAGAAGAAGGCAAAATATTTTTTCTTTAACCCTGAAAAAAGGCCTAAGTTAAGTTTTTTTTTTCGTTTTTATGCCTGTCGTACAACTATGCCTGGTTTCTCTATAAAAAAGATTTTAGCCCTTCATGCTTAATTTTAAGGTTTCTCTTTTCTTGTGCTACAGATTTAGTAATTGTTTTACAAATGGCGATGTGTTCTTTTATTAGTTGTAGCCCTCAGTTTTGAGCAAACGAACAGACGAAGACCAAAAATGAATAGAGGAGGTGCAGTTATTTACCGACAATCTACAGGCATCTAAGAAAACAACATTTCCCTGTTCGAAGCTTCTCGTTCTGTAAAACTTTTGGGCTTAGCATGCTTCTTTTTTTGTGTTTGACGGTAAAATTTTGGTATGACGGATCATGTGCTTATTCTTTCATTTTAAACTATTGGGAATCTTAATTCCTTCAAAAGAACTCATATATAGGAATACATTGTGGCTTTCGGAGGTGTAAAATGAACTAGTGGTCTTTTATTTTGCTCTACCCTTGTTCTGCCAAAAATGACCCTTTGTAAATACTTTCAACTAGATTTTCAAAGCTAGTATATTTGATGTCACTGGGTCTCCAAGGTGACGAAGCTCAAAAATCGCTTTCACGAGATATAAATTAAGTTCTATGATTCTCTACTTTCTTATGAAACTGATTAATCCATACCGTATCTTTAGATTTGTACTAGGCAATGAACAGGCATCGCCGGCTATTTGTCTAAGCTCCCTCAGCTTGCTCGGACTTCCGACCGTCACAAATTATTTATTTTTTGCTGTTTATCAAAATGTTCATTGGAAAAACGAGAGAAAATTTCGAAAAAAAAACTGTAAAAAGAAATTTCTTTGTGGGAAAATTAGTTTGTTCCTATGTTGTCTAGACGTTGAGCAAAATTCCTCAGTATATAGAAATACCTAAGGACGTTAAAACTTACGTGAAAATATTGATTATCGCCATTTCCCTCCCAGAAAAAGAGAGCGAGATTTATTTCTGAATTTGCGTCTCGTGTAAATCGTATCGAAGTTCCAAATAGGATTGAATCGCAGTCATTGTGTGACTTTCTTTTGTGCTTCCAGCATATACGGTAGGTGGTAACACAACGGATGCCAAGCAAAGAATGAAAAGTGCATCGTAAATGCACACACAATATCTAAACTCAGGAATTTTTTCCTCTGAGGGAAAACCAGTCTGCAAAAGATAGTGGTCCTACAAATCTTCTACTGGGAGAAATAAAGCTACAGGGCACAGTAAAAGCTTAATAAAGGACCAATCGCGAAAAACATAAGTGATGCATCATATAGATAGGAGAAATCAAATCATCTGTATTTCTTCATTTGCGAAGGGTGCAGTAGGAAATTCTGGAACCGATTTCAAATTTTCTGTTTTGAGAGTTAAGACGTTATGATTTTTTGAGACGATCGACAAAACATAGGATCTGTTCTTTACGTTCTAACTACGTGAAAAATCTTCAAAACATACAGCAAATCAGTTGCCTTATCTGCTCCAGCGAGACAATTATTTTCTATGGAAAGTATGATAAAGACGCTAAGAGAAACAGACTGGAAGATAATGATTCGAAATATTGCTATTATTATTAAACACATTTCTAGTCCTTCCTGTACTACTATTTATCTATGATGATTTTTGTCCAATTTTCATTTGCTTTGAGCTTTGTATCATCCTTTTTATAAGCGAAGATACCATAAAATTGTTGTTTATTTTTATTGATTAATTTGAAAAAACGAAAGTTTTTCTGAGGGAAGTAAAAATCAAAGTTGAAACTTAAAACTGACAAAAATTATTAATTTACAGTCTATCTAATATATATATATAACAGTAAAACTAGTATAAATAAACCAACTAATTATGTTTTCCTGCACTTTTAGGGTTATAGAAAACTAGCGCTTTACTGAAAACACAAAAGTCAAGTATAAAAAATTGAAATATTGATTTGGGAGTCAAAAGAGATTATGTAGCCAGACAACAATAAACGAATCAATAAAGGTTTTCATAGTCTTACACCAGTTGTGACATCAGTAACTTTCAGTATACAATTAAATTTATCTTAAAAACATAAGCGTAAAATTAAATATTTTTAATAACCACGAAGTAATTGAACAGCATAATTGAACAGTAATTGAACAGCATAACAGAAATATTGGATTGATTTATCAGGTAAAGTTTTGGTCTCGCCAGATATAATACCAATAGTAAGTAGTATACAATCTTAAATTGTAAGAAATATACTTTAGTATTACTTGAATGAAGATCAAATAAGACGTAATATGAACTGTTATTTCTCTCCATTTAACAGTGAATTTCAAGCTATGATAAAATTCAAAAGCTAGTCTATAATCATAATACTATCAAGATGGCCTTACTTCGAACTTGTCTACAAACTATTCATGACATGTCCTTTTAAGAATCAAAACGAGAATTAAACGAAAAAAAAAACAGTCCTGAAAGGGATTTTTGCCTTACCTTAAAAGGGATTGATAATATTTTTATTCTGTAAAAAGTGTTCTTAACAGGTTTGCTTTTTACTGTACCAAAACTCTTATATTATTTGGTGTTTCCAGTAAAGCGCTAGTTTTTTATAATCCTAAAAGTATAGGAAAACATAATTAGTTGGTCTATTTCTACTACTTTTATTGGTATATTTTAGACAGGCTGTGAAGTAATAATTTGTTTCCGTTTTAATTTTCAACTTCGCTCTTTACTTCCCTCAGAAAAAGTTTTTTTTTTAAATTTATCTGTTCGTTTTTTATTAAATTTTAATGATTTTTTTTATTTACACGGAATAATGTATGTTCGTTTTAAGTTTTAATGTCACTTCTTAGTTTCAGTTTAAAACTAATTTTTAAAATAATTTATAATAATCACTGATCTAGGGGAGACAAAACAATATAGAAAATACTGCAGACAACCTAGTCAGCTACGAAAAACTTTCAGCCTATAACAATGTTCATTATCCATATTCACAAAACAATACATGTTCTCCAAGAACGTTTGCTTTTCAATGAGCAAAAAGCTGTTTTACTCGGCCGAATTTGCCTAAAAAAGCCATAATGAAGACAGGGCTTGATAAATCGCCTACTGACTAGCCGAGACTAGAAGGCTACTGTAACAAAAGAGAGCTGTCTGAGGGTTCATTTAAAATCTTATATTTGTACCTAATTGCTTTTTATAAATCTGACTTGATAGCACATTCCCACAAAGTGCACTTTCAGTTGTTTCCCCCATTTTTTCTCAAATGAAAAAAGGGCCTTATCCAATGAAATGCCCAAAAAGGTGTTTTTCAAAACCTAGGCAGGAGCAAAAAAACTAGGATGGCAAAGACGTCCCTTCCCGTCAATTATCGCCATTATAACTAGCACACAGGCTTCACTGCAGAGTGAAGTCTGAAGGTTCAATTCCAAATTGCTGATCATTCAAGCTTAATTTTGCGTAGGTTTTTAGTTGAAAAGATTTTAGATTTAGTTGATTTGTTTTCGCAATAATCTTTCACTTTTAGGATGTGTATGTGATTTATGAAACTTACTATGAGGGTCTGGAGGGGGAGTATATGTGAGGGGATCTTATAAACCTCCAGTGCAGATCTACTGTTTTACGCTTCCAAACTCTTCCACTTAAGAGGTGGCACCAAAAGTGCCGTTTTTAGTGCTATACGGCACTTATAGATGGTAAAATCAAAAAAGCACGTAGATATGATCAATAACTTTCAAACGAGTCATCAAGTATCACTCTTGTAAGTTCTTCTAGCCCAGTAGCCCCAGCTTTTCCACTTGAGACATGGCACCAAGAGTACCGTTTTTAGTGTCATTTGGAACTTGCAGATGATGGAATTCATAGGAAGAACGTAGATATGAGCAATATCTTTTATACGGACTATAAAAATCTGTCTACGATGGTCTGGTAGCCGGCTAGTGCCACCCTTTGAGAAATGGGACACAAAGTACCATTTTAGTGCCATATGGCACTTACAGATAGTGGAATTTATAAAAAGCACACAGATATGAGAAATAGCTTTTGAGCCATCACTCTCTATGATGTTCTGGTAGCCCACTAGGCTTACTGAAAAAATAAAAAATAAAGAAAAAACGGGAGACAGATCAGTGCTAACAATGCAAAAAAGTGATTTTCCTTTTTGTTCAAGGAGGAGAACTATAATTTCCCTGTATAAGGTTTTTGACCATGCTGATTCCAATGGTACACTTTTCATTTTAATCTGACGCTATTTTCGAGGGATTTCAGGTTTTTTTTCAAAATCACCCTAAATTTCTTTTTGCAATAAACTTATTTTTAAGACGAATCGAAATAATAATTACCATTCCTGAATCAATGTCAGATGGCAATTTTTTCATCAGGCAGTTTTTTTCAAAACGCGTTTTTTTTCATTTTGGTTACAATGGGCTGTGGTTCGCTCTTTACTAGGTTGCAGCTAACGCTGCAAACATGATGGGTTTTTTTAAAAGGATTTCACACTCGGTGGGTGCAAGATTAAATCGTAGTTACATGAAAAAAGGCGAATTGTGTTTAGGCTATACGCTCCACAAAAGGTCTATTTCACAGGTCTTTGCCTCTCTCTCCTCGATATAACTCTGAGTTATGACGTTATATTTCTCCTTGCTTACTTATAAACGAAATTAGCCAATTGTATAATTGGAAAATATAAATAAGCTATAAAATAGTCCGGGGCTCATGATTGTCAATTGTTCAAGAGGTCATTATCATTGCAGAAGAGTGTGGAGGTAGTTTCTGTGACGATCAAGGGCGTTTTGTGTTCTCAACATTACGTTTTACTCGATACTGTTAGCTCAAGTCCATCTTATTGGCACAATATCATAATATATTTCTTCAAACCTAGGATTCTAGTTTCTTTAATATACTCCAAAAATATATTACTGCTACTACTGCTAAAAACTCACTGCAGCACAAAGCCACCTGAGGCCAACACTGCTAAGCAAGCTCCTTCTCCATCACAATCTATTCAAAACCTCCCTTTTTACACCCTCCCAGGAAGTCTCCATTTCCCTTAAATATTTCTTAATGACATCCTCCCACCCAAGACGAGGACGACCTGCTTTCCGTTTAGCCCTAGACGGTAGGCCTAAAAGGACAATCTTCGGAAATCTGGGTTTGAATAGCTGACGAAAAGGCCATCTGCTCAATGACTTTAAATTAATAGCAGCAGGGCGGGGCATTAGCTTATTATATATGGAAATTGAAGGAGTATAGCTAAAGGACATAGTCAAGAAGTCAGAGAAGGGAAGGAAGACTCCCCTTTTATTTTACGGAAAATGTATCGAAAATGGAAGAATATCTTCGAAATTAGGTTGGAAAGAGATTTTCCAGTTCTGGCCTTCCTAAAAAAAATCCTTGGATTTCACTGGGAAAAATAACGGCTATGCTGACATTCCCAATTTTCATAAAATAAAATTCCGAGCAAAGAAATGCTAATGCTTCCTGAATCTACACATAATTTGCCGAGATACTAAATTTCTACGCATGAAATTTAGAAATATTTTTGATTGGACAGGGGAAGAAATAACAGCCTAGAGGATCCAAGTATAAGACCTACTCCTAATGGTCGAATGAGGTTTGGCTACGACTCCGACTACTCATGCTACCCTGCTTCTAAACATTGTGAACCCTCCCCAAACTGTATAAGAGGTTTTGAGTTTATATCCCTATCTTTGCTAACTGTCGTAGCTCACAACTTTCTTGGAACCTTGCAAAGCTATAGTAACGCCATCTAATAGTAGCTTTTAAAAAATGTGTACGTGTGTCCTTTAAACTAGACATAACGGCTATGGTGACTGGCTTAAAAGAATTTATTTGTCAGTGCTGTAATTCCTTACAAAAGAACGCAAAAAAAGTCTGGAGTCTGGAGAACACTAGGTCAAGTAAGAGCTCCAGGAAGCAGATTTGCTTTTACCAGACTGCTTTAAATTGGAGAAAAAATTATATTTTCTAAAATTAGCCACTAATTAGGCTTCGTATACGCTAAGCTATGTGGAATGATTGGAAAGTGTAGATGAACTATCGACCAAAACTTATTGACCGCTTATGAACAGGAAAGCTGGGTTTCTGTTTAATTGGTATACTGTTTAGTTTTACAAGTACTAAAAATAGAATAAAAAACTTGCACTGCTTATGACTGAACTTACCTAAAAAGGTCAGAGTTTTGCTTACCTAAAAAGGAACGATGACATTTTTTGCCATTATTTGATTTTTTCCAGTCAGGAGGTTCCTATAGGCCAGTCTCGAAGGGAACAGAGGATTTGGCTAAGTTTTGGAATTCCTTAAATATTTTCTCTGCATTTTTTTTCCATTGGTGTATGCTTTTTCTGACAGGGGAGTTACTCTAGTTTTTTTTTTTTTTTTTTTTAATTCAGACATTGGGTTTCTTTTTTTGTCTTGAGATAAACATAAATAAGAAAAGAAAATCTTTAGAATGAAATTTTTCAAAAAAAATGGGGGAAACCTGAAAACAATCAAACACAGTCTTTTCGGAAGAGGCCATACTTTTCAAATATTTTTTTTTCTTTTTTCCAGTTTGTTGCCTAGTAGCCCATAATTTCCTCTTGGGACACCACTCCTCAAGGTGAAACTGGGATACTGTTCACAATCGCGGCTCATTATGATTGACTCCTTAGAGGCAATCTAGTAAAGAACGAACCCCAGCCCATAGTAACCAAAACTTAAAAACACGTTTCGAAAAAAAAAATGTCAAGTGAGGAAGAATCGTCATCTGAACTTGATTCAGGAACTATAATTATTTTTTCAATTAATCTCTAAGGATAGAAGTTCGCTGCGAAAACAGGTATATGGGAATTCAAAATAATAGCCTGAATTACAACGATAATAGCGTCGGATTGAAATAAAAACTGCACCATTGGAACCACCATACCCAAAAACCCCGCTTAAGAGAATTAGAGTTCCCATATTAAGTAACAAGAAAAATAACTTTTTCGCATGGGAAGCAGTGATGCGTCTCATTTTTTTTTTTTTTTTTATTCTCCTGTTTTTGTTCTTCTATTGGCGTTACTGGGTACTGAACCATCCCAGTAGATGGGATGGACAGAGATGTTTAATAATGGTTGCAGCCTTTGCTACAATCTAGTAAAGAACGAAGTTCAGTCCATAGTAACCGAAAATTGAAAAATACTGTTTGATTAACTTTGATGCCACACAGGTGGGAAAGAGTGAATCATTAAGCAGAGCGGCTTATGACGACATTTCAAGGAATATCATGATACTTCAGGACATCAGGTAACGGAGTCACTCAAATATGACAATGACATCATACTCCATAGAAGAAACTTTTCCAACACGCATTACAGCAATTTATCAAAAGATGTGTGTCTTATAAATGAAGCAGTTTTGTCAAAAATTGTATTTTATTTTAACATTATCTTTTGTTACTTGCAGAAGGTACTAAATATGGTGAGTTTCTTTCAAATGAGTCCTCTCATAATATTCTATGACCACAGGTTCAGTATAATCACTCTTGGGAAGAAAAGAAAAGGGACACGTCTGTTACAGAGTAGTGTTTTCGAATATGATGATTCCAATGGTGCAGTTTCTATTTTGATTCGACACCATTTTTGGAAATTTTTTGAAGATCTCTGGCTTTTTTTTGAAATTTTCATAAATTTGTTTTTGCCATAAACTTTTACTGTTAAGATTCTCCAAAATAACAGTTACCATCCCTGGATCAGCTTCAAATAGCGATTCTACCTCACTAAGTTTTTGTTCTACCAAGTGTTTTTAAATTTTCGGTTACTATGGGCTGGACTTAGTTAGTTTGCTTTTGATGCTGCAATTATGATTGGGATTCGAAGGAAGCTCCATTCCAGAAATTTATATTTCTGTATTTTGCATTCTGGTATGTATTTTTGTATTTTTATACATTTTGTATACATTTACATTTTGTATTTTTTGCAAGGCTCGTATCACACCATTTCGGATGTGTTTTTTTTATCATCTTGTCTCTCTTCATTCTTTCTATCTATTTTATCTATTCTATTTTTAATCTTTATGATGGAATGGAGGCTTGGTTTTCGTGGTTTTCACACTATATAAAAATGGATGGACAAAACAATAATTTAAAAAACTGTATATTGTAAACCCCAAGCACAAAACCGACATTATACTGATCAAACGACTAGAAATATACCATCAGCACTTTCATAAATACGGAATATCCTAGGTAGGAATAAAGATACGAGTACATGTCACAACGAACACATACTAAAATGGATAAATAATCTAAATTTAAAAATTCAACTTTTGATAACACTGCAATAGCCTTGGTGCATTATGAAGTCAGTATATAACCTGTGAATAATTACTTTTTAGAACTATATTTCTTAATATTGGACGTGATCGTCTCTTACTAAGTTGCTAGTTAGCGCCGCAACCCGGATTATCTATTAATTTTATAATTACAATTGACGATTAACGACCCACCAAAAAATCTGTTTTTAAGTATATACATTTTAAAAACATAAATTCCCAAAGCCGTGGAGTTTTCTCTTGTTTTTGAATTCTCGGGAAGAATTACTAGTTCTAAGAAAAATTGCTACCTATTTCTTTTCTGTATGTATGCTTAGACAAATCTATAGCAACTTGGATACATACTACCTTATAACTTTACATATGAGCATACGAAAACCTTCAAAAATATTGCAGAAACTTATCAAATAACGTTTTGAAAATACAAACTACACGGTCGGGTTCTAAAATTTCTGGCAATTCTCTATTAACAAAGTGTATCTCATTTTATATAACCTACACTCCAAGCAACTCGTCATCACTATCATCGTGCAAATTCCTCGGATCAACTGGACCAAAGATCAATCTGGTTTCATCATTTGTAGGTACCTATAAAAGAAGAGAATAAAAATTATGAGAAAAGTAAAAAAAAGTGTAAATCTTTCATTACTGGTTCAGTGGCAACACAAATGACTGTGAAACTTGTAGCTAGTCTTCATATTGAAATTGCCATCCGTGTACAAATGACCATGATGTAGAGTGAATTGAATTTATACCTTAATTCTTTACCTAAGATATAAATACTGCAATCGAACTTGAAGGGTCCTATTATCAACAAAATGTTCTTTGTCTTCTGAACAAGAAACATTTTGTTTGTTTGTTTTTTCAGTCAGAATATTGAAGGTTTTTTTGAAGCTACTTTTAATTGGCTAGGTACTGTTTTGAAGAATTGGATAATTCTAAATCTCATAAAGCCCAAAATGAATGTATCTTTATTTAAATGGCTACATCTTACGATTATGACGTCATTGATCAATATTTATCATGAAATATGCAGTTTTTCGTAAAAAATTGATTCTATTTTAAAAATAATTTGTTTTAATTACAAAAGGTTATTAATCCCATTAATTTCCTTTAAAATGAACCATTGAACAACTCTACGATGTTCCAGTACCAAGCTATCTGTGGAAGAAAAAAAGAAAAAAAAAGATGTCATTTAGGCAGAATGCTGTAGTAGCTGCCACTTTCCTTGATTTTCAAGCCAATATATTTCCCTTGCTGTTCAATTCGAGAGACAGAAAGTTTCCTATATAGGGGTTTCGGACAAGGCAGTTCTAATGGTGTACTATTTGTTTTGACCTGACTCTTTTTTTTAGAAGTTACAAGTTTTTATATTTCTTAATATTGGACATGATCGTCTCTTACTAGGTTGCTAGCTACCACTGCAACCCGGATTAGGCTCGTATAATACGAACATGCGATTGTAGCAATTTAGAAATGACCCCGGGTGGTCATTCCCAAGCAGCGCTATGATAATCAACCGAATCGTAACCACGCAGAAAAAGTGAACAAGAGACTATGTAAAACACAGGCAATATAATAAGAAAATAAATCCTCTTACTATGCGTCCAAGTCCAACAAAAGAGTTACGAAAACATGTGCGCATGTTATGCAAAGTCCAAAGCTCGCTAAAACTTTTGAAATGTAGTATCTTTTAGCACTTGTTGGTGGTTCTGATTAGTACCATTATTTTGTTTGAGAGGAAACCATGCTTTCAAAGCGAATACATCTTGGCAGTTGAGTAAGAAAGAAGAATAAAGAAGTTAAACAAACTATAGCCGAAAAATAATATAGCGTTTCTGATGTTAAATCAATTGACACAGTAAAAACAAGTTATGTAGAAATTTTAGTAAAAGCAACAACGCTACTCTGAGCAGGCTGCAGATATTGATAAAGCTGCACTGGGAAACAAACAGGTAATGACTAAGACTTCATGAGGACAAAATGAACAAAATTGGCAGTTTGATAACTAATGTCATCCCGAAATAATGACATGCTCTTTACTAGAACTTTAGCAACAATACAAAAAGAAAGAAAATATAGCAGCAATAAATAATAAATACAGAAACAGAATACCATTAAAGGGTCTATAACAACCAGCTGTGCAACATAATCTACATTTTTATTGGCAAAAGCAAGTTCTATATTTGTGCATTTCCGGCTAAGTCCTAATGGATGATATAACATGTATTTTGCCCTCGAAAAAAAAGTTGCATGGCTATCAATTAATAGACTTTATATCACTAAATAATCGATTTATTTGGTGTTTATGATTAATAAATATATTCGATATCTAAAAGGCTAAATACTGATCCAGCAATAATCTTCACGAATCAAATCAATTAAAAAAGTGAAATACTCAGCTTTGCTATGAATGGAAAAAAATCGCTACAGATTTATCAAAGTTTCTGCAAATAAATACATTCCACATTTCAGTCTGCACAGCAAGAGTCAAATTCGAATGTTACCTCAGAATAGCGGACGCTCCCATCACGAGATCTTCCTTGACCACTTCTAAACCGCGACCATAGTGATGCTATAGTTCTTCGACGCTTGTAAGTAACGAAGGCAAGGCCACCAACTGCTAGAAGGAGGACTATCCAACCTGCTGCGTTAGCTGAACCTGAAAAAAGGAATATGTTGAATAACATAGAATACAATATGTTAACAATAGATAAGATTCAGTAGCGCTTTTTTCAAGTTTCATGTGATATTTCACGACAGTGCGTTGCTCTTTTATTATATTTATCATTTATCCGGCAAAACAAAACATCAGCTCTTATACAAACGAAGGGCACGGCGGGACTAATTTGTTTACGGACAGGAGAGGGGCCTCATTTGAAAGAGAAGGCGTCACGATATACAACTTCTGGTCGTTCTCTTTTGGCGAATGCGTGCTTCTTTTTGAAAGCATCGTTATTTTATAACCCATAGAGATAGGCTTGTGTATCTGTCAGTTTTAATCTGATAAAAAAAAGTAGCTTTTTATATTTTTCATTTTTTCAATATCTATATTTGCAAATGTTTTGTTCCCGGAATTGGCGTTGGAATGCCTTAGAGCTTTACGAAAAATTTTAAGATTTTCGAAAAATCTCCTCATCGTCTGTTTTAAAGATAATATATTGGAAATAGAATACGTCTACTTTGACAAATATTATTTTCAATGGGGGAGGATGAAAGACCGATTTTGGGAGGTTTAATCTCTCTGATATCAGCACTCATCAATATCCAGGCAGAGCCGGAGTTACGCTTTTCTTAGGGAAGGGGCAAATGTAGACTTCGCCACCCCCCTACCACACGATCAATACTGTAAATATTACAATTTTTGTCCAACAATATTCCAATTTAAGCTTGATATGTCACCCTCGGGCGCGCCGCCTTGGACGCTCGTCCCCTCTAGCCTCCCCCTTAGATCCGGTCCTGTGTCCAAGTATGATTTTCATCCTACAGACTGTCTTCAAACTGTTTTTTTTTTTTTTATACAGATTGCTTAGGGATCTTAATTTTCCAAACAGACAGCGAACTCACTCACTATGTGGGATTTTGGGGGATGGATTGGGATATTTTCGTTTTAGGTGCCAAGAATCAATAAGCCAAAGGGGAATTAAGTTGAAAAGTAGAAAAAAATGAACCGATACTGGAGATCCTTAAATCAATCTCTCCTAGATATAAAGTGACATGAGGAAATTTATTTTAAAATCTTTAAAGCCTCGTAAATAGGAAGTTTTATTTATTAGTATCTGTCTCATTGGTATGTTTTTTGTATCAATATTGTATATGGCTATACCGGCTTTGAAATACGCTCACGACTATCTACCTTAGTTCTGCCCTAGGATGGATGGACGGATGGGTGATAGACTATCTATCAACAAGTGAAACGACATCATTTTTATATAATCCTAAAAAAGGTTTACGCCAGATTTGCCTCTCACTCAGACCATCTGTCTTGGCTTTTTCTCCAAATAGCCATGGCTTAATGGCAACTTAATTAAAATTTTAATATATATATATATATATATATATATATATATATATATATATATATATATATATATATATATATATATATATATATATATCGAGAAGCGGTTTTTGACATTAAAGGAGGGTTGTGGCAGAACTCCAATTCTATTAAGAATTACATTTAGGTACCGGAGTTTCCCAGCAACCAATCCAGTTTTAGGTTTTCAGGTCTTTATTCATATTTTTTCCTTCTACATACTGTCCGTGTTTATTTATATTTTTGTCTATGCGTTTCTCTCATTATCATACATGTAAAAATTTCAAACCAAAAGAACATAATATAGAATATATAAAAAACAATGAACGAAAGAAGCACACATGTAATTAAAATACCAAGAAGAAATTAATATTTTAACGACAGAGAGTAGAACTCAAGGACTAGCATTAATCTTTACTACTAGGTGTCATTTTTTCTTTTAAAACCACGATAATTATCTTATATTAGATAAGTATCAATACTTATCGATACTTATAATATCGATAAGTATCAATACGTATCGCTAATATCGATAAGTATCGATATTAGCTCCCGGATTTCAGGTTACCCAAGGAAAATATATCTTTAAGTGAGTGAATATTTGGTTCACTTATGTTTTGGATGAGAGCAAAAAATTCATTTTTCTCAAACCGACGAAAATTGTGTTTAAAATAAGAAAATGAATTATTAGTATTATTTGCAACATAGGTAATCAAAAGGAATATTTTCTTCTTTTTTTATGCTAAGTTAGAATTTCATAGAAACAAACTGTTTGGGCTCTGATATTACAGGCAAGCAAGTTTTTTCGGTTAGATCAGTTGGAAGTCAGTTAATCTAAGAGACAAAATGTTTGGGCTTTATCAACATTAAAAAGAAAAAAATAGTAAAAATGTGCGCAACAGGTCCCAAAACAACCTTATGGAATAGAATTTTTCATTGTGACCGACATTTTTCATTTTGCCCGGATTGCCTTCGGTCTTGGTGTATTGATATAACTTCTAAAATAGATGATGAAACAGATATTTTGAAATTTAAAAAAAAAATAAATACTTCCGAGAATTTCACTTTCAATTAGACATGTCAGCTAGAATTCACAGAATATGTCGCCTGGTCATTCTTACTTGAAAAAAATCTAAGCTAAGCAATGATAGAAGACGGTGATCGCAAAAAAGAGATGTCACTATATGACTTGAGACTCGTATGTCAAATTGAACGAAAACCTCTGCGCTTCTAATAAAATTTATCAAAACAAAAGAGACCCCTTTGAATATATTTTAAAAAAGAGTAAAAATTAAAAAGTTTAACAATTGCATAAAATTTATTTATTTTATTTAAAAACTTTATTTATTTTATTTAAAAAGTTAATTATTTTAAACAAAACTTTTCCTCTTGAAGAAATTAGTTTTTCAACTCTGAATCAAAACAAAAACGAACCCAAATATTTATTCGCAATGTATCACACCTAATATTTACCAAATATTACAAATAGATTTTTTTTTCATCGAGCGATGTCCAGCTGCCAAAGTGAAATAATCAACTGGGAACGAGACTCATCAGCAGGGCCGTCACTTATGGGGGGAGGAGGGACGCCCCTAGTATCTAGTCAGTCGGTAAAATCGTGTCGCTTCACGCCATGATTTTTCCGATGCCTTTAAAATTATTTTTTCAGTTCAATAAAGACCGCAAAAATACTGACATGTCATCTACAGAAATTTCGAACTTGGTCTTTAAACGCAGCAGTTTTACCGACTCCTGTCCTGATTTTACAAATGGTGCCACAATTTTCCACTTGGTTAACCAAATAAACAGCATTACAAAAGTGTAAGTTAAAATAGTTAATAAACCGCATTACATTTTATAGGAATCCCTGCCCAGTCGCCCCCCCCCAATAGGAGGAAGTTACCACTTCATCCTTGAGCTACATCCCACAAGCAAAGTCTGGGTCACATACACTACAGAAACAACTAAAAGTCAACCAATCACAAACAGAGGATGGTTTGGTTTCGGCAATTGGCTCACGACTGAAAAATGGGACAGCATAATTTCTACAGCTAATGCTGATGAAATGGCCACTACTTTTCAAGAAAAACTTCTCGGCAAGTACCATTTCTATTTTCCTGAAGAAGTTAACAAACGTTTTTCAGCAGATCGTCCATACGTTGCAAAAGAAATCAAAGCACTAAGCAGGAAAATGAGACAACTTTTCAGAAATAAAAGCATAAAAGCATCTTTCTTTAAAACTCCTTGCTCGTCATGGTGTCCCAACCCCCCACTTTTTGCTTATTTTTCTTCCATTTGTCAGATCGCTGGTAGAATATACTTGTCCCGTTTGGCATTACGGCCTGACTTCGGACCAGAAGGACCACCTGGAAGGGATCCAATAGCGAGCTCTTCTGGTAGTGTCTAAATCTCCCAAAGTCTCTTATTGCTCCCTTTTAAAACAATTTTCACTTACAACTTTTTCGACACGCCGAGATGAATTGTGTTTTAAATTTGAAGTCAGTATTTTCGAAAATCCACGGCTTTGTGAAATCCTCCCCTCCCCCTGAGTATCTACCTTCGCGCCAAAGGCTCCCGTAACATGTAGCTCAACCGGTACCAGCACAGCATATGCGGTACGCAAACAGTTTTATTCTCTCGTTCGTCAAGAGTTTTAATTATGCATGCACTCGTCAACAATAATATATATATTTATTTTTTTTAGTTCATTATTCTTTTTTTTTCTTTTTATTTGTTTGGCTTTGTTTAGTTTTAATCTGTGATATTTCGAACCAATGTATATTTTGTGTGACGATGGCTATGGCTGTGATTTTCATAAGTTTTATATGTTTAGTGCCTTATTATGACAAGAACTGTCGCTTATCGGCATGACCGTGTAAGACGTTTGAAAATAAAATCGTTTTATTATTATTATACTTGTGCAGTGATTTTACGTATTGTATTCAAAACGGACATTATGTTAATTTTAAAAAAAAACAGTCGGTAAAAATGACCAGCAGGTCGGTAAAATCTCTTGCCCCCTCCTCTAACTTTTGGCTAGTAACGAAACGACCCTGCTCATCAGACACTCGCATAGGAATTTTATTTAGGTTGATCCTATAATTCGGGGAGAGGAGTGTTAGTGAGGGATAGGTTGCACATTCAAAGGATAAGAGCATTAAAATCTCAGGATAACACAGAGGCCGACCCAAAACCAAACTCTACCCTGAGCTTGTCTTCCCTAACCTAACGCACACAAAATTATACATGAAATAGACATATTTGAGATGTAATTCACCAACTAACTGACGTTAATAATAAGTTTTTTCATTTTTGAAAAACGTGTACGTATATTATTAGGCTGCACAAAACAGAAAGCGTTTAATTGCTTACCCCTTTCATCTGTTTCCACTTCTTCAAATACATGACCCTTGTCACTTTCTTCGCTGGCACATACAGTTGAAGTGTGGACCTCCATGATAAGTAAGCACGGATAATCCTAAGAAAAATAAATTAATGTTTGTTAGGAAAGTTTTATGAATAGGATAAGAAAAATTATTTATACGAAAGAGTCCCAAAAATGCGGTTCAACTAGGACCATGAGAGTCCGGACCAAGAAAAGATCAATCCAGACCGCAAAATAGAAATAATATTTCTAGCGCCATAGATTAAAGTATTAGAAAGTCACCATCTCTCTATTCCTGAAAGGATTCTTGATTCACCGAGAATCAGATCATCCCGTATAGCGCATAAAAGAAATTTGCTATGAAGACCAACAATTGGTGGGAGTTGAACCCATGGCCTATTTTTCGCTACGAAGGCAAATCTGCCACTGAAACACCGCGGTCCAGTAACAGATTTGACATAGAAAACCGACTTTGTCGCTTATAATAATAACAAAGTGCAATAGATTTAATGCTCAGTGTATAGTCTCCTAAAAAGATAATGCGTAATAAATATAACATATTTGATTGGTTTTAATTGTGGTAGAATGAACTCAAGTTGTTATTTTTTTTCTAATTACCAAGGACACCAAAAATGAAAATTAATGCTTTAAATAGGTTAAGTGAAAACTTAGAAAACCATATACGTCTTAAAAAATTAGAAAAAACCGAGAATTCAGTTTTTAATGAAGAAGATCTTCAATTTTCGATTTTTTTTTTCAGTGCCATCCAATTTAAAAATAAAGAACATTTATTAAAAATTAGAAGAAAATGAGCGCAAAAATGTATCACCATGGAGCACTAGGAAGTGTAACTTTCTCGACTGCTATAGAAGAAGGAAAACACAGCGATTAATTGGCGGGGAACTGGATAAAATCCAATGATTGGACGAGTAAAATATGGGTTAATCCTAACATCTTGTTGACAAATAGGAATTGGAAAATAAATGCATGTATCATGGAATAACTAGAACTCTAAGCTAAGCATTAATTTGTTTATTGTTAAAATTATTCAACGCTTCAAATTATTAGTTGTTTAAACACCCTTAGAGCCTCTTTTTGTAAAGCCAATTATCCTATTTTGTCACATTTATACCTTCCAAATATTTATTTCAAAAGTATAACTTTCATTGCTTAAATTTTATCACATAAAGCACAAATACTAAATTGATTGTTTCAATTTGAGAAACAAACAAAGGAATTGAAGACATGACACACTCAAATGTAACAAAGACATGGAAATCGACCTTGGCTATTTTGGGGTAGATACAAGATAAACAATTAGACACGGAGGATAAATATGAAAATACTACGTAATGGAAAACTCAAGACATGTCTTTAAATAACTGATTTGCATGTTCCTAAAACATCTTTGAATTTTTAAAAAGTATTATCGAATTTACCAAAATAGTTTCCGCATATTTTTTTCATGATTCGGTTTGGAAATACTAGTGACACTTTTAATATTTAATAACAATCATATATATATATATATATATATATATATATATATATATATATATATATATATATATATATATATTAAATAAATAATATTTATTTATATATTATTAAATAAATAATATTTTAACATATAAACAAATATAAATATAACATAAAAATAAATATAAACAAAACATATAACATATAAATAAATAATATTTTATAACAATCAAAACAAAAAACATAGAAAATCTTTCCAGACATGGATAGACTTAAGTTGGGGCCAGGTAGACAAAAATGTTTTCATTATGATAGTCTTGGTATTTCAATATTGTTTAGTCACTAAACAATATTAAACTTTAATATTGTGTTTAATTAGTGTTTAATAGATAAGTGTTTAATAAAGTTTAACACTAAACTTGACAGAAGGAGCTGAGTGTCTGAACTGAGTGAAGGAGTGTCAAGTGTCTTTTTAATGTCAGTAGGATATAATTAGTAGAAACGATGATCAAATGAAGGAATTTTAAGGACAGTAAACTAATTGAAAATTAAAAAGAAAACTAATTGAGTATTTTTGCTACATAGCTAATTGCTGTCCTCCACAAAGTAGAATAAGAGCAGAATGAAGAAAAGTGGAACAGAAAAGAAAAATACAGATAAAATTCAACTTACGACAGAAACCTTGGTGAAAACATTCTCTATTTTTATCTTAAGTTTAAGTTTATCTTTTCCCGACTTTTTTGGTTTGCTGAGGACGGATATTGCTGTCTATAAAATTTCTCTTTGCGTTAGCCTCTTTGCTGTTTATATGATGAAAAGCCAATGCTGTCTTCGTTGTTATTTACACTAGCAGGGTATATGTTGTTGTTGGTAGGTTTTTGGAGATACAAATACTAAGGTAAAAAGAAAACTTTCTTTGTAGTTTGTGTGGATTTATTTGTCCCCCCTCCCTCCTTCGTCCACATCGTGCCCTAAAATTTGAAGGGGATATAATTCATGTTAATTCATTTATTTGTTTAACAAACAATGCTGAAATTGACTAGACTTTAAGCAAAAATCATGCCTGTATAAAACTATATGATATCAACTTAAAAAAATCAACTATATTAAAATATCACTTAACATACCACTTTAACATACTAATATATATTGCCATCCATTACTATGCAAAATATCAATATATAAGCTAGAGTATTAGCTGTCCGTTCACATGCTAGAAAATTTTTAAGATACCCAATGCTAGAAATACAATAAAGGAAACAGTGCATTCAGTCACAGTAGACCTTCCCAAAAATAGCCCTAAAAATAAAAAAACAAATAAGAAAGATTGAAGCTGCTAAACCTTCATCATCTTTTTAGCTTAATAGCTAAAGCCCCGAGGAACAAGAGCTGAATTTGAAAACTACTCATCTAAGATGACAACCAGGGTTCCTCGGGGCGTCGGGCAAGTAATGCCAGGAGCTTTGTTTTACCAGGATTTAAACAATAGTTTGATATTTTCCTTCATTAAAACCTTTTAAAAGTCTACTTGTTTACGAGGGGAAGGTTTGAATCCCCTCCCTGACAGGGTCCATGCAGTGAGCCATATAAAGTGTAGCCTTTTATAATTCCTAATCGGGATGGAACTCGGGTAATAGCAATTGCAGCAAGACATCTCATATAAATTACTGTTACAATCAGCTCTCAAAACACGCTGGGAAAACACCAACAGATTTGATACGAAAAAAGAAGTAAGAATAGATTCATCTGTACGGCTGCGTCCATATTATTGGGGGAGAAGGGAATGCAGAGGGAGATTTAGAAAAGCTATAAGAACTTGCAGGTGACCAAATTATTCTAGGCAAATTGCCAGAATTTTTTTACGATCCTTGTTCCCTATTTTGAGTAGAATTTTTATTGAAATACTTTTACGACCTCCCTCGCTTAGGAATGCATAACAGAGATTAATGAGTAAATTCAAACTTTTTTCTGAACAGGCAAAACAAAAAGCAATATTCATAGCGATACACAAATAGATAAGAGTAAAACAACAAAGCGGATATAAAAATAATAGAGCTTTTAAAACGTCATACAAATTGAAAAAGACATGAAATATAACAGAAAAAAAATAAAAAGAGACGGAATCTTAGAAAAGAACGATAAAAATTACCTTTACTTTTTGCTCAATAGGGATTTGAGCATCTTTGTCACATTGAACAAGGAACTCTATAGCCCTTTGACCTGCAATTTTAAAAATAAAATGAATAAAATGTCAATTCACCCATCAGATGCTAGTAGCTTCGAAAATTTTCCATTTTTTCTGACAGGTTCTTTATGAAAATAGGAAGGTGAACTTTACCCCCTACCGTCAGCTGAAAGGATGAATTTGGACAAGATTGGAGTATACGCTCGGAAATCTCCCCTTATATTGTGAAAATATTTCAATTAAAAACAAAATATTATATTCATGTGCTTATCTGCACAGAGTTAGAAGGGATGGGGTTGTCCCCTAGTAACAAGACTTTTCCGACGACCCTTCCTTGAAAAATATGTAATCAAGAGTATCTAATTTATCTATTTATATAAAATATAAGAATTGCTCAAAAGCAACTTTTTATATTTGGTATAAAGGTGATAAAAATATTTGACTAAGTTGAACCCTGTGGGAACGTTTTGGACAGTTTGATACGAGGTTTGGAGGACCGTATATCAAACAATAACTTGTACGAAAAGTATGGCGCAATCCCGCTTTTTAGACCTATCATGAATATAAGGTTAAGATTATGTTTATATTTTACGGTTTAAGGTTATTTTTACGGACGAAGGAAGATATGAAGCAAAACTTCGAGCTTTACGGACCAACAACAGGGGCCAGACGGAGACATCTTCAAATTAGGTAGGTGGCTACTTCAAGGAAGTAGGGTTTGGCAGGACCTTACATTAAACAATATGCTATAAAAGAAATGTGGTTCGATACCCCCTTCAAGTTTTATCGTGATAGAAAGGTTGACATGGTCCGGTCGGGTTTCGCAGCTGAAGAAATATAGGCTGGTAAATTTTTTGCCAAACAAGAAGGAGGACATCCTCCGACAATGTAGGAGAAGGTAATAAGAATAGTAAAATTTGGCGGCCGAATATAAAAAAGATAAGCTGCAAGAAAAACGTGATTCGAACCCGCTTTTTATAGTCCAGTAAATATACGGAAAAAATCGACGATCTGGGACAAAATTGCAATATAAATGATTTTTACACCATTTTGTAGAGAAAAAATTCTGTACAACATACCAAAAGTCCCCAAGAATCCCCTTGGCGGAACAGGGTGAAAAACGGGGGGAAAGGGGAAAATTCAGGGGAAAATTCGAAAGTCCACGGCCGGTAATTTTTGATGCTGAGAATGGCATTCCTGACACTCTTGCGTCCAAAAAGATCGAATATGTGTTTTTTTATTGCTGTGTAAGAAGTTGTTCCCCCATTTCGCAACTTACAGGGGCAAAAGAGGGAAGAAATAGAGATCCTTTACAACAGTCTGTAAGACTTGATTTCTGGGGTTTCCCAGTGCAAGAAGAATGAATATGTTACTTTGATTAGCCTCTGTAATTAGCCTTTCCCCCCGTTTTCCAGTTACTAGGGGAAAAGAGGGTGAAATGAAAATATCCTTTAAAGGGAAAAGATAGTCAGACGGCTCTACAGAGCTTGGAGAGGAGACAAAGGTCTATCCAATCGGTTTTAAAACCCTCTAACACCATTTTGACGAGAATTTTAATATCCTATTCCCTGGTGCTTCTCTTTTCCTGTTTGCTGGAGATTCACTACTTACTGATAGGTTGAATTGATCAAGTAATAATGCAGGCTTTCTGTCCCCAATCTTTGCTCGCTCCTCTACAAGTATACGTTGGAGTCCAGCAACACCAGCAATCTGGTTCATGTTTTCGCATCGACCAGCTGAATAGGCTAGGTTTTTCTACTTCTTACTCTGAAGTGCTTCGATTCGAGCGTTCTGCAGCAGTAACTCATGGTACAGAATTTCCAGGGATGCCTTCTAAAACTCACACGCAGTTCATTGGCGACAATGTCGACAACAACATTTGCACTATCGACGGAAAAGGTACTTTCCATGGGATGGGCATGCTAGCTGCTGCCACACCAAGCCTACCCAAATTTCCAATCATAATCCCAAGAGCAGTTGTAAACCTTGAAGTAATCCAGCTGGTTGGACAAGTGCCTTTCTTCTTCTACAATAGAAGCCAAAAGGAGAACAGTCTTGTGTACAAACCCATCCCGACCATCACCTTCGACGACAAGATGGATGGCATTGACCTACTATGGCATACAAGCTGGTTACATGACACGAAACGGGTCGGATGGAGTGGATTTATGCAAGCAATTCACCATGGGTCATACAAAGGCGGTTCGTCGATTGTTTTTCTGCCTAAGATCGACTATAATCCCTCCGATCTTTCTTTTGTATACACGACCTTACGTTTTATCTCCGATAAAGCACACCAGCACGGAATGGTACCAGTTGTTAATTTCGACCAACCTTTGTACATGAAAGCGGTGAACATCATCAATGCCGAGCCTGCTGATAGTCATCTCAAGGCAGCAGTTCCAATGATTGTTGGTCTCCATTGCCGTATGAGCTTTCTTGGAGCGATCGGGCGCTTGATGACGGAAACAGGAATAAAAGAAGTGCTCGAATGCCTATATGCCGGTAACATCATTAAGCATATCCTTAGCGGTAAGGCTGTTTCATGAGCCATGAGAGGGCACTAGCATAGAGATTCAGCATTGCAGATCACTCTCATTTGCAAATCCTATGGTTTCGACTGCAAAGATGACACACGTGCGAGTCATCAAGACTTTGCAGAAGCTTCGGAAATATGTATAGCTCTACTGAATGAACAAGTAACCCTTGAAGACGCTTCCAACGCAAACATAGTGCGTCGAATCCAAACGTGAATGGTGGAGTTTCAAGACACACTGCAGAACAACAGGACTGCAAAAATAGGGCTTCAGTGTTCGATGGGATGTTTCTCATTCGAATAAGCGATAGATTTTGGGCTGGGCTCTCTCCCGACTTAGTAATTGAGCAAGAACTGATGAAAAAAAAACTTTTTCGCATGCTGACCAAAGGTCTGCGTTGCGTAGGTACCGATCTCCTGATTCAATGCCTTAGATCGGAAACGCACAGCATGGTTAGAGACAAATCATCCAACGCCTCCCTTGTTTTTCCCCCAGATTACGCCAGATACCCATTTAGAGCTGGGTCGACTCTGGCTTAGCTTAAAGGGTCACACCATTGACCCCCGTTCCAAACCAAATAACCAGCGACACCAGGACTCAAACCCCTGACCTCAGGATTTCAAGTCCAGAGCGCTAACCCCTCGGCTAGGACAGCTTGGTGAGTACTGGTGAAGTCACTGAAAACAAGCATGGGACTCACGAGAGGAAATGGAATGATTGAGACCCAGAGGTTGGTCTGGACAATGTAAATACCAGCGCGAGCAGAAATTAGTGAGCTGATGTCGTCTCTCATTAGTATTGAGTGTCTGTCATTCGAGCAGCACGTTTCCGCAAGATCAGCTCGTGTAGAAAGAGATCAAAAGGACGAAAAGTCTTTGGTAGCTTTTTTGCGCAGTTCTGTCCGTGCGACAACTGCACTCAAATGTGCAATATATCGAATGGTATGACAGCAGCAAGGGATGTCAACGCAGATGCAGCAAAGGCGATAGGAAAAGAAATTCTAAAGTGAATGGAACGACGCCGATGCCGATCGCTACATCTTCAAGCGCAAAAACAAAGTGATTACGAATCCCTATCAAGGCAACATTTCCGAAGCTGACGGTGAAGACATACAAATTGACACATGTCTTCTGTTCCAACGTCTTGCAGCAGAGACAACTACAGCTGCAGGGGATATGGAAGAAACTCTCAGATTCAAACTCTCCAGCTATCCTATTGCCCTTTTCGAATCGTCAAGCCTGCCGCGACAGCCAGATAAAGCGGAGCTAGCGAAAACTATTTTGAAATTAGCAAAGGCAGAACCTGTGAACGTTCTATCAAAAGAGCCGGAAAAATACGTGATCGATGGTGGATGGCTGCTCCAGCATATTCTAAAGAAAATAGGAACCACTTTCGAACATATTTGCAACAGTTTCGTTTCATTCGTGACACAGAAGTATTCAAATGCTTCCATCGTCTTTGATGGTTAAACTTCCGGTCCGTCTATCAAAGATGTCACCTAGGTTAGACGAACGAAAGGTATCCATTGTCCAACCGTCAATTTCACACTGAGTGTGAAGCTGAAAAGGAAGAAGGAGGACTTCTTGCGGAATCCGAACAATAAGCAGAACATTATTCGAGCTATTGATAATGAGCTTGTCCAAGCCGACCTCACTGTCCTTCATGCAGAGAGAGATGCAGATGTTCTGATTGAATTAACAGATGTTAATGCGGCCAAGGAAAGGGTAACCGCAGTAGTGAGAAATGACACTGGTTTATTGATCCTTCTCCTCCATCCCCTGCCTCCGGAAGCCAGGAATCTCTACTTCGAAACCAGTACCAAGTCAAGAGCGCTGTGAACTAAATACTGGCTGATCAACTTTATCAAAAGATCACTGGAACAGGTTTGTCACTCTTTTGTTGACCACGCTTTTCCTGGTTGCGACACGACGTCCCGTTTGTTTGGGATAGGAAAGCAGGCTGTCCTGCCATTCCTGTAAAGCCATGAAGAATTCAGGAATAACTGTAGAGTATTCCTTAATCCACGCTCTACGAAGGAAGAAGTCCAGCAAGCAGGTGAAAATATTTTGCTGTGTTTCTACAAGGCTAAGAAAGGGGAGGGTCTCAGCAAAGCCAGGTACAGGGTTTTTCCTTAAAAACTGAACAGCTCAAAGACATCAAATTTGAGAACCCAGAGAGACTTCCACCAACTCCATCGGCTGCAAAATTTTATTCTTATAGTCATCTATCAGGTAATGGAATGGCGTAATACTGCGTCAGAACTCGACCTGAAAGACTGAGGTTGGCGATTACATGATGGACGCCTCACTCGATCATGACAGACATCGAACCTACTCCGCCTCATCTGCTAAATGTGACTCGTTGCAGCTGCACGCGTTCCAACTGCGACAGTTCACGGTGCAGTTGCCAAAAAATGGATTGCCTTGCACACTTGCTTGCAAAGACTGCCAAGGGATTGCATGTTCCAATAAAGATTTTTTCGTTGATAACGATGAAGAAGACGATGTTTAGTACAAATCCTTGATCTAATCCTTTTTAGTTCAATTAAAACAGTAATTATCTTTTGCTGGGATTACCGAAGTTACCTGATTTGTTTCATTTTTTTAATTTAGTTTTGTCTTATGTTTCTATTATATAGTCGAAGCAAATCTGCCCACGTACTCCGAAGGCCCGATGCATTGTTTCCCTACGGTGAAAACAGTTCAGAAGAGTAAGATACGAATCTAATACCATGTTTTTTGCAATCATCGAGTCAAAAACCTTGGGGGGGGGGGGGGCAACAGTTTGACCAGCCATATCGCACAACTCTCGAGAATACTGTTTTCCCTTCTCCCTTCCCCCCTAAAGGGGGAAATGGAATTAAGTCCAGCGATAAAATAAAATAACTTTCTTTTTTCGAGTTCTCCGAGCAGAAAAAGAGCAGACGTGAAATTTGAGCGCACAATAAATCTGTCTCCGAATTTTTGCAATTTCCCCATTGTTTTTTACCCTGTTCCGCCAAGGGGATTTTTGGGGACTTTTGATATATTGTACATAATTTTTTTCTCTATACGAAGGTGTAAAAATCTTTTATATTGCAATTTGGTCTCAGAGTTTCGTAGATTTACAGGACTATTATGGGTGTAATGAAACAATTATTAAGACGGTCGGGTCACTTCTTACAGATGAAGGAAGACAGTCTGCAAAACTTCGGGCTTTTCAGCCTAACAACACGGGCTAAACAAGAAAGAGAACATCCTCGGATAAGGCCAAACAAAAAGAGGGACATACTTGAATAAAGTAGGAGGAAGTTTTATGAAAAAATTTCAAGAAGTAAAAATTTAATGGGAGAAAATGAATCTCAGAGCAGAGAAGGGTTGAGGAGGAGCATGCGCAGTTATGTTTGCCACAGGTGGTTTCGTGCTCCAAAGAGGTGCAGTTGTATAAGGAGGTGTCTACTACCTACAAGGTAGTAGTACGTGTCACCTTTTGAAGCACTATGGAAAAAGGAGTCGAATATTTAAAATAAGAGCACAATATGTTTTAAGCTTGGCATTGACACTACCAAAGAAAGGTTTATAAACAAATGAAGAGTTGGGACAGAGATATTTCTCTAACTTTTTAGAATGATATCCTGAAAATAGTTTCAAAGAGATTAATGACAGGGTGAACCAAACTGTATGAGAAACTGATATTCGAGGACACTGAATTTCGTCTCCAAGAAAGAAACGGAATAACCAGTCCCGTCTAGTGTTGTTCGGCAGAATCAGAGAAATAATGATAAAAACCTCAACAAAAATTAATTGTTTTTAATCTGTTTTATCTATTTTATATTTTTTTCTCATTGGGCAACAAAACCCATTTGCGAAAAGGGCACAACAGATGCATTTTGTACACTTTATCTAAAAAAGCCTATATTTTACAAACCAACTTAGCTATTTTAGCTTATTTAGCTTTAAATAATTTAGAAATTATAAAGAACAAAAAATATGCCTGCTTTACTTTCAGTTTGAGTCCAAGCAATCACAAAAGTCTAACTGCAATCCAAATTTAAATAAACTAAAATTAAGCCTTTTTTACTTTTCTAATTCTGCTGGATAATACTAAAAATGTTAACGCTCCAAAGCGTCAACTCTTGCATATTTTACCACTTTAGGACAGTCAAACCAGCTTGAGTTTTCTTCATCTTTCTTGTTCTTATGGGTTGATACCTAGCCCTAAAGATCATATGTAATAAGACGGTGAAGTACAATTAATAAAAAACGAGAGAAAATTATCTGAAGTCTAACTCTTCAGCACTAAATTAGAATAATAGCAAACTAGTTTTGAAAATAGAGGAGAAAAACTGAAGTAAGTGAAAACGATTTTGAATAATAGTGTTCTCCTAGCCTTCAAATTCTATTTAACAAAAAAAATATTTTAGAAGTATTTGCAATCGTGTATCTTTTTTCGGAAATTTGAAATTTTTATGGTAATATAATATTTGCAGTTATTTTCGGATGAAATAAATCCGAATTGTATAAAAGAGATTCAAATTTGAATTTTTTTTTCCTAGTAACTTTCCTCTTTTCCCCTAGTAACTGGAAAACGGGGGGAAAGGCTAATGACAGAGGCTAATCAAAGTAACATATTCATTCTTCTCGCACTGGTAAATTTTTTGCCAAACAAGAAGGAGGACATCCTCCGACAATGTAGGAGAAGGTAATAAGAATAGTAAAATTTGGCGGCCGAATATAAAAAAGATAAGCTGCAAGAAAAATGTGATTCGAACCCGCTTTTTATAGTCCAGTAAATCTACGGACAAAATGAACGATCTAGGACAAAATTGCAATATAAGCGCTTTTTATACCATTTTATAGAGAAAAAATTCTGTACAATATTCCAAAAGTCCCCAGAAATCCCCTTGGCAGACTAGGGTGAACAACGGGGGAAAATCGGAAAATTCAGGGGAAAATTCGAAAATCCATGACCGGTAGTGTTTGATTCTGATAATGGCATTCCTTATGCTCTTGGGTCCAAAGAGATCGAATATGCGTTTTTTTATTGCTGTGTAATAAGTCGTTCCCCAATTTCCCCACTTACAGGGGGAAAAGAGGGGGTAAATAAAGATCCTGTACAGCATTCTGCAAGACTTTTTTGCTGGGGTTTCCCAGTACGAGAAGAATGAATATGTTACTTTGATTAGCCTCTGTCATTAGCCTTTCCCCCCGTTTTCCAGTTACTAGGGGAAAAGAGGGTGAAATGAAGATATCCTCTAAAGGGAAAAGATAGTCAGACGGCTCTACAGAGCTTGGAGAGGAGACAAAGGTCTATCCAATCGAGTTTAAAACCATCTAACACCATTTTGACAAAAAGTTTAATATCCTATTCCCTGGCGCTTCTCTCTTCCTGTTAGCTGGAGATTCATTACGTACTGGTAGGTTCAATCGGTCAAGCAATAATGCAGGCTTGCCATCCCCAATCTTTGCTCGCTTCTTTACAAGTATACCTTGGAGCCCAGCAACACCAGCACTCTGGTTCACGTTTTCGCATCGAACAGCTGAATAGTCTAGGTTTTTCTACTTCTTACTCTGAAGTGCTTCGATTCGAGCGTTCTGCAGCAGTAACTCATGGTACAGAATTTCCAGGGATGGCTTCTAAAACTCACACGCAGTTGATTGGCGACAATGTCGACCACAACATTTGCACTATCGACGGAAAAAGTACTTTCCATGAAATGGGCGTACTAGCTGCTGCCACACCAAGGCTACCCAAATTTCCAATCATAATCCCAAGAGCAGTTGTAAACCTTCAAGTAATCCAGCTGGTTGGACAAGTGCCTTTCTTCTTCTACAATAGAAGCCAACAGGAGAACATTCTTGTGTACAAACCCATCCAGACCATCACCTTCGACGACAATATCGATAGCACTGACCTACTAAAGCTTGCAAGGTGAATAAATGACTCGAAATGGGTCGGATGGAATGGATTTATGCAAGCAATTCACCATGGGTCACACAAAGGCGCTTCGTCGATTCTTTTTCTGCCTAAGATCGACTATAATCCCTCCGATCTTTCTTGTGTATACACGACCTTAGGTTTTATCTCCGATAAAGCACACCAGCACGGAATGGTACAAGTTGTTACTCTCGACCAACCTTTGTACATGAAAGCGGTGAACATCATCAATGCTGGGCCTGCTAATAGTCCTTTCAAGGGAGCAGCTCAAATGATCGGTGGTCTCCGTTGCCGTATGAGCTTTATTGGAGCGATTGAGTGCTTGATGATGGATAGCAGGAATAAAAGAAGTGCTCGAATGCCTATATTCCGGTAACATCATTAAGCATATCCTTAGCGGTAAGGCTGTTTCAAGAGCCATGAGAGTGAACGAGCTTGTAGATTTAGCATTGCAGATCACTCTCATTTGCAAATCGTATGGTTCGACTGCAAAGATGACACACGTGCGAGTCATCAAGACTTTGCAGAAGCTTCGGAAATATGTATAGCTCTACTGAATGAGCAAGTAACCCTTGAAGACGCTTCCAACGCAAACGTAGTGCGTCGAATCCAAACGTGAATGATGGAGTTTCAAGACACACTGCAGAACAACAGGACTGCAAAAATAGGGCTTCAGTATTCGATGGGATGTTTCTCATTCGAATAAGCGATAGATTTTGGGCTGGGCTCTCTCCCGACTTAGTAATTGAGCTAGAACTGATGAAAAAAAAACTTTTTCGCATGCTGACACAAGGTCTGAGTTGTGCAGGTTCCGATGTCCTTATTCACTGCATTTGACTGGAAACGCATAGCATGGTAGAAGGCATATCATATGATGTTCCTCGTATTGTTCCCCCAAATTTATCTAGATACCCATTTAGAGCTGGGTCGACTCTGGCTGAGCTTAAAGGGTCACACTATTGACCCCCGTTCTAAACCAAATAACCAGCGTCACCAGGACTCAAACCCTTGACCTCAGGATTTCAAGTCCAGAGCGCTAACCCCTCGGCTAGGACAGCTTGGCGAGTACTGATGAGGTCGCTGAAAACAAGCATGGGACTCACGAGAAGAAATGGAATGAGTGAGACGCAAAGTTTGATCTGGACAATGTCAATGCCAGTGCGAGCTGAAATTCATGAGCCTATGCAGTCAATAACTGGCGTTGAATACGTGTCATATGACCAGTATGTTTCCGAAAGACCAGCTGGAATAGAAAGAGATAGGAAGGACGTAAAGGCTTTAGTAGGTTTTTTGCGCAGTCCTGTCCGTACGATAATTGCACTCAATTGCGCAATGTATTGAATGGTATAACAGCAGCAAGGGATGTCAACGCGGATGCAGCAAAGGCGATAGGAAAACAAATTCTGAAGTCAATGGACGACGCCGATCGCTGCATTTTCAAGCGCAAAAGCAAAGTGATTACGAAGCCCTATCAAGGCAACATTTCCAAAGCTGACGGTGAAGACATACAAATTGACACATGTCTTCTGTTCCAACGTCTTGCAGCAGCGACAACTACAGCCGCAGGGGACATGGAAGAAACTCTCAGATTCAAACTCCAGCTATCCTATTGCCCTTTTCGAATCGTCAAGCCTGCCGCGACAGCCAGATAAAGCGGAGCTAGCGAACACTATTTGGAAATTAGCAAAGGCAGAACCTGTGAACGTTCTATCAAAAGAGCCGGAAAAATACGTGATCGATGGTGGATGGCTGCTCCAGCATATTCTAAAGAAAATAGGAAACACTTTCGAACATATTTGCAACAGTTTCGTTTCATTCGTGACACAGAAGTATTCAAATGCTTCCATCGTCTTTGATGGTTAAACTTCCGGTCCGTCTATCAAAGATGTCACCTAGGTTAGACGAACGAAAGGTATCCATTGTCCAACCGTCGATTTCAAACTGAGTGTGAAGCTGAAAAGGAAGGAGTACTTCTTGCGGAATCCGAACAATAAGCAGAATATTATTCGAGCTATTGGTAATAAGCTTGTCCAAGCCGACCTCACTGTCCTTCATGCAGAGAGATGCAGATGTTCTGATTGCATTAACAGATGTTAATGGGACCAAGGAAAGGGTAACCGCAGTAGTCAGAAATGACACTGGTTTATTGATCCTTCTCCTCCATCCCCTGCCTCCGGAAGCCAGGAATCTCTACTTCGAAACCAGTACCAAGTCAAGAGCGCTGTGAACTGAATACTGGCTGATCAACTTTATCAAAAGATCACTGGAACAGGTTTGTCACTTTTTTGTTGACCACGCTTTTCTTGGTTGCGAGACGACGTCCCTTTGTTTGGGATAGAAGCAGGCTGTCCTGCCATTCCTGTAAAGCCATGAAGAATTTAGGAATAACTGTGAAGCATTCCTTAATCCACGCTCTACGAAGGAAGAAGTCCAGCAAGCCGGTGAAGATATTTTGCTGTGTTTCTACAAGGCTAAGAAAGGGGAGGGTCTCAGCAAAGCTAGGTACAGGGTTTTTCCTGATAAACTGAACAGCTCAAAGACATAAAATTTGTGAACCCAGAGAGACTTCCACCAACTCCATCGGCTGCAAAATTTTATTCTTATAGTCTTCTATCAGGTAATGGAATGGCGTAATACTGCGTCAGAATTCGACCTGAAAGACTGGGGTTGGCGATTACATGATGGACGCCTCACTCCGATCATGACAGACAACGGACCTGCTCTACCTCATCCGCTAAATGTGATTCATTGCAGTTGCACGCATTCCAATTGCGAAAATTCACGCTGTAGTTGCCAAAAAAATGGATTGCCTTGCACACTTGCTTGCAAAAACTGCCAAGGGATTGCATGTTCCAATAAAGATTTTTTTGTTGATAACGATGAAGAAGACGATGTTTAGTACAAATACTTGATCTAATCCTTTTTAGTTCAATTAAAACAGTAAATTATCTTTCGCTGGGATTACCGAAGTTACCTGATTTTTTTAATTTTTTACATTTAGTTTTGTCTTATGTTTCTATTATATAGTCGAAGCAAATCTACCCACGACTCTGAAGGCCCAATGCATTGTTTCCCTACGGTGAAAACACTTCAGAAAAGCAAGATACGAATCTAATACCATGTTTTTTGCAATCATCGAGTCAAAAACCTTGGGGGGGGGGGGGCAACAGTCTGACCAGCCAAATCGCTCATCTCTCGAGGATACTGTTTTCCCTCTCCTTTCCCCGCTAAAGCGGGAAATCGAACCGAGTCCATCGATAAAATAAAATAATTATCTTTTTTCGAGTTGTCCGTGCAGAAAAAGAGCAGACGTGAAATTCGAGTGCACAATAAATCTGCCCCTGAATTTTTCCAATTTCCCCATTTCCTCCTGTTTTTTACCCTGTTCCGCCAAGGGAATTTTTGGGGAATTTTGATATATTATACAGAATTTTTTCTCTATACGACGGTGTAAAAATCTTTTATATTGCAATTTGGTCCCAGAGTTTCGTAAATTTACTGGACTATTATGGGTGTAATGAAACAAATATTAAGACGGTCAGGTCACTTCTTACAGATGAAGGAAGACAGTCTGCAAAACTTCGGGCTTTTCAGCCTAACAACACGGGCTAAACAAGAAAGAGAACATCCTCGGATAAGGCCAAACAAAAAGAGGGACATACTTGAATAAAGTAGGAGGAAGTTTTATGAAAAAATTTCAAGAAATAAAAATTTAATGGGAGAAAATGAATCTCAGAGCAGAGAAGGGTTGAGGAGGAGCATGCGCAGTTATGTTTGCCACAGGTGGTTTCGTGCTCCAAAGAGGTGCAGTTGTATAAGGAGGTGTCTACTACCTACAAGGTAGTAGTACGTGTCACCTTTTGAAGCACTATGGAAAAAGAAGTCGAATATTTAAAATAAGAGCACAATATGTTTTAAGCTTGGCATTGACACTACCAAAGAAAGGTTTATAAACAAATGAAGAGTTGGACAGAGATATTTCTCTAACTTTTTAGAATGATATCCTGAAAATAGTTTCAAAGAGATTAATGACAGGGTGAACCAAACTGTATGAGAAACTGATATTCGAGGACACTGAATTTCGTCTCCAAGAAAGAAACGGAATAACCAGTCCCGTCTAGTGTTGTTCGGCAGAATCAGAGAAATAATGATAAAAACCTCAACAAAAATTAATTGTTTTTATTTTGTTTTATCTATTTTATATTTTTTTTCTCATTGGGCAACAAAACCCATTTGCGAAAAGGGCACACAACAGATACATTTTGTACCCTTTATCTAAAAAAAGCCTATATTTTACAAACCAACTTAGCTATTTTAGCTTATTTAGCTTTAAATAATTTAGAAATTATAAAGAAAAAAAAAAGAAATGCCTGCTTTACTTTCAGTTTGAGTCCAAGCAACCACAGAAGTCTAACTGCAATCCAAATAAACTAAAATTAAGCCTTTTTTACTTTTCTAATTCTGCTGGATAATACTAAAAATGTTAACGCTCCAAAGCCTCAACTCTTGCATATTTACCACTTTAGGACAGTCAAACCAGCTTGAGTTTTCTTCATCTTTCTTGTTCTTATGGGTTGATACCTAGCCCTAAAGATCATACGTAATAAGACGGTGAAGTAGGATTAATAAAAAAACGGGAGAAAATTATCTGAAGTCTAACTCTTCAGTACTAAATTAGAATAATAGCAAACTAGTTATGATAATAGAGAAAAACTGAAGTAAGTGAAAACGATTTTGAATAATAGTGTTCTCCTAGCCTTCAAATTCTATTTAACAAAAAAAATATTTTAGAAGTATTTGCAATCGTGTATCTTTTTTCGGAAATTTGAAATTTTTATGGTAATATAATATTTAAAAAAGATTCAAATCAAAAACCCTTATTCTTTTAACTGACACATAATATTTCCAATTTATTTTCAGAGGAGATGAAAGAAGAAAAAATAAGGTAAAAAGGAGAATCAAAACTAGGAATAAATCAATGAAATAACGCTCAACAATTACCTCCTGAACTACATATTTCTTCAGTAGTTTGCGTGATGACAACAGTTTCAGGGAGTATCTCATAAACAGAGTTTCGCGATTCAACAGTACATATTTTCCGTTTCTAAAATATAAAAATAAAAATAGCAGTTAATAAAAAAAGACTAACTTAAGATAAACAGACGATTTTTTAGTTAATAAAAAGTATTTTGTTGAGCTTTTGTAATTTTGGTATGACCGTCCTACTATGGAAGGGCATCCTGCAAAATGGAGATTAATACCCACAGCCAAGTACTTAGAGGGGATTTGGGGTTATATAGTATGGTCTAGAGCCATGCTATCTCAGAAATTATATAATGATTGAAAAAGGTGCAGCTGCCGGAGTCAAGGCTAGTGAGAGGGGCATATATAGAATTGCTTTTCGTCTAAGAAGAAGAGAAATTGGCCGTCTAAGGTGAAGAGAATTCTAGACGATTTAGGGCTTTCATTTTTGTGGGGAGATGGGAGAGAGGACCTGGTATGGAGGATAGTAAAGCGTTGCGGCTAATTTAAGGGAGAATTAAGGAGAAGGAGCAACAGGTATGGAAGGCTAAAGTAGAGCAGTCAGATAGCATAAGAGGTTATCGTCAAGTAAAGGAAAGCCTAGGGAAGGAATTTTATCTAAAGTTTGGTCTGGGTACGAGAGAACTGAAACACTGGATCCAACTACGATCAAGTAATTTACCTTTGGGTTATAATTCGAGGAAATTGGAATGGTGTGGGCCTACTCCGGATTGCAGGTACAGTTGTCCCTTATGTAAAAATGAAAATGAAGATTTCGTCCGTTTTCTCCAACAGTGTCCAATAACTGACAATATAAGACCGTATTTCCTGCGTGAGGTACGTTTCCCGGAGATATTGCAGAGCAATCGGAAAAGGCAGCACAATCGCGCTGCCTAAGTAAAAAACGATGTTGGCGCAACGTATTATTATTTTTTTTTCCATACCATGGCACTTCGTTTTAAAATAGTTGTAGAGGAAAATTCAAAAAATGCTCATTGAAGTGGAAATTGTAATGGCTGCCCTTTTTAATAGTCGAAAGTGATTGGAGAGCAACTAGCCCCCCCCACGCCGATCAGTCCCCCAATCGCATACAATCAACAGTTGGAGATAGCCATTTTGTTCAGCGTAGTTGATTTCCAGATAGAAATTATGTTTTTGAGGAAGACAAACCCCCGTAACCCTCAGGGCAAGGGTCTTAAGTTATGCCCTGGGGGCGAATAAGACCGATGTTGGTAAAATGTATTATTTTTTTTTTCCCTTTAGAGCAGGGCACTTCGTATCGAAAGAGTTCTCTTAAAAACCTTGGAAAGGGCTCATTCGGATCGAAATATAGACGGTTACTGCCCTTTTCAACAGTTGACTGATATCTGAAGGCAAATCACACTCTATTCCCGCCCACCATTTCCCAAAACACACCAAATCAAAATTTGGAGATAGCCATTTTGTTGAGCGTGGTTAATTTTCTGACAGAAATTATGTTTTTGAGGAGGACACTCCCCCACAGCCCTCAGGGCAAGTGTTATAAGTTATGCCCTGAGGACATATAAGGTTTTTGTAGAAAGCGTGGTCGTATAAACTTCAAAAAAGACTCGTTCGATTGGTAATTCAAAGGGCTAGGGCCCTTTTTAATAGTCGAAAGTGATTGGAAGGCAACTAACAACCCTCTCATGCACACCTTTTCCCCAAACACATCCAATCAAAATTTTGAGATAGCCATTTTGTTCAACGTAGTTTTAAGTTCTGGAAATTAGGTCTTTGAGGATGACCCCCCCCCCAGAGCCCTGAGGGCAAGGGTTGTAAGTTATGCCCTGGGGGCATATAAGGCTTTTATAGAACACGTTGTCGTAGAAACTTCAAAAACGGCTGATTCGATTGGAAATTGAAATAGCTAGTGCCCTTTTTAATAGTCGAAAGTGATTGGAAGGCAACTAACACCCCTTCCACACCCACCGTTTTCCCAAACACATCTAATAAAAATATTGAAATAGCCATTTTGTCCCACGCAGTTCAAAGTTCAGGAAATTATACCTTTGAGCAGGAAACTCCCCCCAGAGTCTTCAGGGCAAGGGTTATAAGTTATGCCCTGGGGGCATATACGGTTTTTATTGAAATCTCTGTCGTAGAAACTTGCAAAAGGGCTCATTAAATTTGAAACTCAAAGGGCTAGTGCCCTTTTTTATAGTCGAAAGTGATTTGAGGGCAACTAACCCCCCTCTCACGTCCACCTTTTCCCCAAACACATCCAATCAACATTTTTAGATAGCCATTTTATTCAACGTAGTTGAAAGTTTTGGAAATTAGGTCTTTAAGGATGAAAACCCCTCCCCTCAGCCCTCAGGGCAAGGGTTGTTAGTTATGCCCGGGGGGCATATAAAGTTTTTATTGAAACTGTTGTCGTAGAAACTTCAAAAGGGCTCATTCAATTGGAAATTGAAAGGGCTAGTGCCTTTTTTAATAGTTGAAAGTGATTGGAGAGCAACTAACCCCCCTCTCATGCCCACCATTTTCCCAAACACATCCAATCAAAATTGTGAGATATCCATTTTGTTCAACGTAGTTGAAAGTTCTGGAAATTAGATCATTTAGGATGATAACCCCCTCAGAGCCCTCAGTGCACGGGTTGTAAGTTATGCCCTGGGGGTATATAACGTTTATATAGAAAGTTGTTGTAGAAATTTCAAAAAGGGCTCATTTGATTGGAAATTGAAATTGCCCTTTTTCATAGTCAGCGCAATCGTGGTGCCTAAGAAAAGAACGATGTTGACACAATGTATTATTTAATTTTTTTTTTCATACCAGGGCACTTCGTATCGAAGGAGTTGTCGTAGAAAATTCGAAAAGGACTCGTTCAATTGGAGAATAAAAGGGCTAGTGTTCTTTGTAATAGCCGAAAGTGATTAGAAGGCAACTAACACCCCTTCCACACCCACCATTTCCCAAAACACAACCAATAAAAATTTTGAGACACCCATTTTGTTCCACGCAGTTCAAAGTTCTGGAAATTATACCTTTAAGCAGGACACTCCCCCCACAGTCTCCAGGGCAAGGGTTATAAGTTATGCCCTGGGGGCATATAAGGTTTTTATTGAAATTTTTGTCGTAGACGCTTGAAAAAGGGCTCATTATATTGGAAATTCAAAGGGCTAGTGCCCTTTTTGATAGTCGAAAGTGATTTCAGGGCTATTAACCCCCATCTCACGCCCACCTTTTCCCCAAAACATCCAATCATCATTTTTAGATAGCCATTTTATTCAACGTAGTTGAAAGTTTTGGAAATAAGGTCTTTAAGGATGACAACCCCTCCCCCCCCCCCCACAGCCTTCAGGGCAAGGGTTGTAAGTTATGCCCTGGGGGCCTATAAGGTTTTTATTGAAAGTGCTGTCGTAGAAACTTCAAAAGGGCTCATTCAATTGGAAATTGACAGGGCTTGTGCCTTTTTTAATAGTTGAAAGTGACTGGAGAGCGACTAACGCCCCACTCACGCCCACCATTTTCCCATACACGTCCAATCCAAATTTTGAGATATCAATTTTGTTCAACGTAATTGAAAGTTCTAGAAATTAGGTCTTTTAGGATGATAACCCCCTCAGAGCCCTCAGTGAAATGGTTGTAAGTCATGCCCTGGGGGCATATAAAGTTTATATAGAAAGTTGTTGCAGAAATTTCAAAAAGGACTAATTTGATTGGAAATTGAAATTGCCCTTTTTAATAGTCGAAAGTGAGTGGAGAGTAATTAAACCCCCTCTCACGCTCACTATTTCCCCAAAAACATTCAATCAAAGTTTAGAGATAGCCATTTTGTTCAACGTAGTTGAAAGTTCTGGAAATTATGTATTTAAGGATGACAAACCCCCCTAGCCCCAAGGGCAAAGGTTTTAAGTTATGCCCTGGAAACATATAAGGTTTTTATAGATAGAGATGTCGTAAAACTTGAAAAGGGGCTCATTCAATTGGAAATTGAGAGGGCTAGTGCCCTTTTTAATAGTTGAAAGTGATTGGAGGGCAACTAGCCCCCCCCCTCCATGCCCATCATTCCCCCAACCACATCCAATCAAAATTTTGAGATAGCCATTTTGTTCAGCGTAGTTGATTTCCAGATAGAAAATATATTTTTGAGGAAGACAATCCCCCACAACTCTCAGGGCAAGGGTTTTAAGTTATGCCCTGGGGGCGAATAAGAACGATGTTGGCACAATGTATTATTTATTAATTTTTTTTCCATTAGAGCAGGGCAATTCGTATCCAAGAAGTTGTCGTAGGAACTTCGAAAAGAGCTCATTCAATTGGAAATTGGAGAGGCTTATGCGCTTTTTAATAGTCGAAAGTGATTGGAAGGCGACTAACACCCCTTCCACGCCCACCATTTCCCGAAACACGTCCAGTTGAGACAGCCATTTTGTTCAGAGTAGTTGATTTCTAGATAGAAATTATGTTTTTGAGGAGGACACTCCCCCACAGCCCTCAGGGCAAGTGTTGTAAGTTATGTCCTGAGGGCATATAGGGTTTTTATAGAAAGTATTGTTGTAGAAACTTCAATAAGGGCTCTTTCGATTGAAAATTAAAAGTGCTTGCGCCCTATTTAAAAGTAGAAAGTAATTGGAAGGGAACTAACCCCCCCTCTGACCCCCACCATTACACGAAACACATCCAATCAAAACTTTGAGAATGTCATTTTATTCAACTTAGTTTTAAGTTCTGTACATTAGGTCTGTGAGGATGACAATCCCTTCACAGCCCTCAGGGCAAGGGTTGTAAGTTATGCCCTTGGGGCATATAAGGTTTTTATAGAACGCGTAGTCGTAGAAACTTTAAAAGGGGCTCATTCTATTGGAAATTGAAATGACTAGTGCCTTTTTTAACAGTCGAAAGTGATTGGAAGGCAACTAACACCTCTTCCACACCCACCGTTTTCCCAAACACATCTAATAAAAATATTGAAATAGCCATTTTGTTCCACGCACTTCAAAGCACAGGAAAATATACCTTTGATTAGGAAACTTCCACCATAATTTTCAGGGCAACGGTTATAAGTTATGCCCTGGGGGTATATACGGTTTTTGTTGAAATCTCTGTCGTAGAAACTTGAAAAATGGCTGATTCGATTTGAAACTCAAAGGGCTAGTGCCCGTTTTAATAGTCGAAAGTGATTTCAGGGCAACTAACCCCCTTCACACGCCCACCTTTTCCCCAAACACATCCAATCATCATTTTTAGATAGCCATTTTATTCAACGTAGTTGAAAGTTTTGGAAATTAGGTCTTTAAGGATGAAAACCCCTCCCCTCACCCCGCTCAGGGCAAGGGTTGTAAGTTATGCCCTGGGGGCATATAAAGTTTTTATTGAAATGTTGTCGTAGAAACTTCAAAAGGGCTCATTCAATTGGAAATTGAAAGGGCTAGTGCCTTTTTAATACTTGAAAGTGATTGGATAGCGACTAACCCCCCTCTCATGCCCACCATTTTCCCGCACACATCCAATCAAAATTGTGAGATATCCATTTTGTTCAACGTAGTTGAAAGTTCTGGAAATTAGATCATTTAGGACGATAACCCCTTCAGAGCCCTCAGTGTAAGGGTTTTAAGTTATGCCCTGGGGGCATATAGGGTTTATATAGAAAGTTGTTGTAAAAATTTCAAAAAGGGCTCATTTGATTGGAAATTGAAATTGCCCTTTTTCATAGGCAGTGCTATCGCGGTGCCTAAGAAAAGAACTATGTTGGCACAATGCATTATTTTTTTTTATACCAGTGCACTTTGTATTGAAGGAGTTTTCGTAGAAAATTCGAAAAGGACTCATTCGATTGGAAATTGGAATGGCTAGTGTCTTTTTTAATAGCCCAAAGTGATTAGAAGGCAACTAACACCCCTTCCACGCCCACCATTTCCCCAAACACAACCAATCAAAATTTTGAGACACCCATTTTGTTCCACGCAGTTCAAAGTTCAGGAAATTATACCTTTAAGCAGGACACTCCCCCCACAGTCTTCAGGGCAAGGGTTATAAGTTATGCCCTGGGGGCATATAAGGTTTTTATAGAAATTTTTGTCGTAGACGCTTGAAAAAGGGCTCATTATATTGGAAATCCAAAGGGCTAGTGCCCTTTTTGATAGTCAAAAGTGATTTCAGGGCATTTAACCCCCATCTCACGCCCACCTTTTCCCCAAACACATCCAATCATCATTTTTAGATAGCTATTAAATTCAACGTAGTTGAAAGTTTTGGAAATTATGTCTTTGAGGATGAAAGCCCCTCCCCCTCCCCCAAAACCTTCAAGGCACGAGCGTTAAGGTTTGCCCAGGGGGCATTTAAGGTTTTTCTTGAAATTGTTGTCGGAGAAACTTCAAAATAGCTCATGCGATTGGAAATTGAAAGGGCTAGTGCCTTTTTTAATATTTGAAAGTGATTGGAGAGCGACTAACGCCCCACTCACGCCCACCATTTTCCCATACACATCCAATCCAAATTTTGAGATATCAATTTTGTTCAACGTAATTGAAAGTTCTAGAAATTAGGTCTTTTAGGATGATAACCCCCTCAGAGCCCTCAGTGCAAGGGTGGTAAGTTATGCTCTGGGGGCATATAAGGTTTATATAGAAAGTTGTTGTAGAAATTTCTAAAAGGGCTGATTTGATTGGAAATTGAAATTGCCCTTTTTAATAGTCGAAAGTGAGTGGAGAGTAATTAACCCCCCTCTCACGCTCACCATTTCCCCAAAAACATTCAATCAAAGTTTAGAGATAGCCATTTTGTTCAACGTAGTTGAAAGTTCTGGAAATTATGTATTTAAGGATGACAAACCCCCCTAGCCCCAAGGGCAAAGGTTTTAAGTTATGCCCTGGGAACATAAGGTTTTTATAGATAGAGTTGTCGTAAAACTTGAAAAGGGGCTCATTCATTTGGAAATTGAGAGGGCTAGTGCCCTTTTTAATAGTTGAAATTGATTGGAAGGCAACTAGCCCCCCCTCCACGCCCATCCTTCCCCCTAACACATCCAATCAAAATTTTGAGATAGCCATTTTGTTCAGCGTAGTTGATTTCCAAATAGAAAATATATTTTTGAGGAAGACAAACCCCTGCAAGTCTAGGAGCCAGGGACTTAAGCTGTACCCGGAGGCCGAATAAGAACGAAGTTGGTTCAATGTATTATTTTTTTTTTTCCTTTAGATCGAGCGCTTTGTGCCTAGAAAGCTAATTTAGAAAATACAAAAAACGTGTGTTCGGAAAAAAATTTGAGTGGCTTTTGCCCTACCCATCAGTTAATATGAAATTGAAGGCAAACAACACCCCGTAAATGCACCCCCTTTTCCACAATACATCCAATCAAAATTTTGAGATAGCCATCTTGTTGAGCGTGGTTAATTTCCAGATAGAAATTATGTTTTTGAGGAGGACACTCCCCCACATCCCTCAGGGCAAGTGTTATAAGTTATGCCCTGAGGGCATATAGGGTTTTTATAGAAGGCATTGTCGTATAAACTTCAATAAAGGCTCATTCGATTGATAATTCAAAGGGCTAGTGCTCTTTTTAATAGTCGAAAGTGATTGGAGGGCAACTAACCCCCCTCTCACGCGCACCTTTTCCCCAAACACATCCAATGAAAACTTTGAGATAGCCATTTTATTCAACGTAGTTTTAAGTTCGGGAAATTAGGTCTTTGAGAATGACAACCCCCCCAGAGCCCTGAGGGTAAGGGTTGTAAGTTATGCCCTGGGGGCATATAAGGCTTTTATAGACCACGTTGTCGTAGAAACTTCAAAAAAGGCTGATTCGATTGGAAACTGAAATGGCTAGTGCCCTTTTTAATAGTCGAAAGTGATTGGAAGGCAACTAACACCTCTTCCACACCCACCGTTTTCCCAAACACATCCAATAAAAATATTGAAATAGCCATTTTGTCCCACGCAGTTCAAAGTTCAGGAAATTATACCTTTGAGCAGGACACTCCTCCCACAGTCTTCAGGGCAACGGTTATAAGTTATGCTCTGGGGGCATATAAGGTTTTTATTGGAAGCTTTGTCGTAGAAACTTGAAAAAGGGTTCATTCGATTAGAAAATCAAAGGGCTAGTGCCCGTTTTAATAGTCGAAAGTGATTTGAGGGTAACTAACCCTCTTCACATACCCGCCTGTTCTGCAAACATATCTAATCATCAGTTTTAGGTAGCCATTTTGTTCAACGTAGTTGAAAGTTTTAGCACTTAGGTCTTTAAGGATGACGCCCCCTCACCCCACCACGCTTAGGGCAAGAGTTGTACGTTATGCCCTGGGGGCATATAAAGTTTTTATTGAAATGTTGTCGTAGAAACTTCAAAAGGGCTCATTCAATTGGAAATTGAAAGGGCTAGTGCCTTTTTAATAGTTGAAAGTGATTGGATAGCGACTAACCCCCTCTCATGCCCACCATTTTCCCGCACACATCCAATCAAAATTGTGAGATATCCATTTTGTTCAACGTAGTTGAAAGTTCTGGAAATTAGATCATTTAGGACGATAACCCCCTCAAAGCCCTCAGTGCAAGGGTTGTAAGTTATGCACTGGGGGTATATAGGGCTCATATAGAAAGTTGTTGTAAAAATTTCAAAAAGGGCTCATTTGATTAGAAATTGAAATTGCCCTTTTTCATAGTCAGCGCAATCGCGGTGCCTAAGAAAAGAACTATGTTGACACAATGTATTATTTAATTTTTTTTTTCATACCAGGGCACTTCGTATCGAAGGAGTTGTCGTAGAAAATTCGAAAAGGGCTCATTCGATTGGAAATTGAAATGGCAAGTGCCCTTTTTAATAGTCGAAAGTGATTGGAAGGCAACTAACACCCCTTCCACACCCACCATTTCCCAAAACACAACCAATAAAAATTTTGAGACACCCATTTTGTTCCACGCAGTTCAAAGTTCAGGAAATTATACCTTTAAGCAGGACACTCCCCCCACAGTCTTCAGGGCAAGGGTTATAAGTTATGCCCTGGGGGCATAAAAGGTTTTTACTGAAATCTTTGTCGTAGACGCTTGAAAAAGGGCTCATTATATTGGAAATCCAAAGGGGTAGTGCCCTTTTTGATAGTCAAAAGTGATTTCAGGGCAATTGACCCCCATCTCACGCCCACCTTTTCCCCAAACACATCCACTCATCATTTTTAGATAGCTATTTTATTCAACGTAGTTGAAAGTTTTGGAAATTAGGTCTTTAAGGATGACAACCCCTCCCCCCCACAGCCCTCAGGGCAAGGGTTGTAAGTTATGCCCTGGGGGCCTATAAGGTTTTTATTGAAAGCGTTGTCGTAGAAACTTCAAAAGGGCTCATTCAATTGGAAATTGAAAGGGCTTGTGCCTTTTTTAATAGTTGAAAGTGACTGGAGAGCGACTAACACTCCTCTCACGCCCACCATTTTCCCATACACATCCAATCCAAATTTTGAGATATCAATTTTGTTCAACGTAATTGAAAGTTCTAGAAATTAGGTCTTTTAGGATGACAACCCCCTCAGAGCCCTCAGTGAAATGGTTGTAAGTTATGCCCTGGGGGCATATAAGGTTTCTATAGAAAGTTGTTGTAGAAATTTCTAAAAGTGCTCATTTGATTGGAAATTGAAATCGCCTTTTTTAATTGTCGAAAGTGAGTGGAGAGTAATTAAACCCCCTCTCACGCTCACCATTTCCCCAAAAACATTCAATCAAAGTTTAGAGATAGCAATTTTGTTCAACGTAGTTGAAAGTTCTGGAAATATGTGTTTAAGGATGACAAACCCCCCTAGCTCCCAGGGCAAAGGTTGTAAGTTATGCCCTGGGAACATAAGGTTTTAATAGATAGAGTTGTCGTAAACTTGAAAAGGGACTCATTCATTTGGAAACTGAGAGGGCTAGTGCCCTTTTTAATAGTCGAAAGTGATTGGAGGGTAACTAACCCCCTTCTCATGCCCACCACTGCTGCAAACACATCCAATCAAAATTTACAGATAGCCATTTTGTTCAACATAGTTGAAAAGTCTGGAAATCAGGTCTTTGAGAATGAAACCCTCCCCCAGTCCTCAGGGCAAGGGCTGTAAGTTTTACCCTGCGGGTATATAAGGTTTTTATTGAAAGTGTTGTCGTAGAAACTTCAAAAGGGCTCATTTGATTTGAAATTGAAATGGCTAGTGCCTTTTTTAATAGCTGAAAGGGATTAGAGAGCGACTAACACCACTCTCATGCCCACCATTTCCCTAAACACATGCAATCAAAATTTTGAGATAGCCATTTTGTTTAACGTAATTGAAAGTTCTGGAAATTAGGTCTTAGAGGATGCCAACCACCCTAACAGCCTTTAGGGGAAAGGGTTGTGATTTATGCCCTGGGATGGCTATAAGGTGTCTATAGAAAGCATTATCGTTTCAAGAGGGGCTCATTCGTTTGGAAATCAAACGGCCTAGTGCCCTTTTTAATAGTCGAAAGTGATTGGACAGCTTGACATTTTTATAGTAAAGATCGATGTGGGTATAATGTATTATTTTGTTTTTTTGTTGTTGTTTAGACTATTAAAAAAACTTTAAAAAGCACATTAAAAAAAACTTTTATTAAAAAAACTTTTAGACTATTAAAAAAGCACAAAAACGTGCATGTTAGGCCAGCATCTTTCGGTTTCTCGGAGGAGTCTTTCCGATCAAGCTCAGGACGATAAAATTTAGTTTAGTTTTGATAAAATTTTAATTTAAATGAACGTTCTGAAATTTTGTCACAGTTCCAAAAAACAAGAGCAATAGCATTGAAGTCTCAATCGTGGACCTTAGTTAGGGCAAGAAACAAGTCCCGTCGAAATTATTGATTGCCAATCATATCGTAAAGCCTGACTATCGTAAGACCTTAGACAGTATTCGACATTGCCCATGAAGGAAAAATTGTCGTCCAAAGGCTTGATGACTTGGTTATTTTTGATTTGCAACAAGTTTAAGATATATACATAAATGCAGCATCAAATAGCTCTTCAGTGTAAAAAAAAAAACAATTTAACTTCAGATGGACTTTGGCCTATGCATCGCAGCATTTTGTACTAAATAATGTGCTTTATTTTAGTTTAGTGAATTCGGTAAGTTTTACTTCGGTACAGAATATAATTAATTTTCAAAGCTCCTGTATTACGTATTACAGGTACGCTGCTAAGCCTTGGTAAGATATTCAAAGCGCCAAGTTCCGTGAAAACTGGTAATATTAACAATATTATATTAATAATATAATAAATATTATATTATTATTATATTTAATCCCGATCCATAATATGTATGGTGTCTTTTTTTTGTTTCCTTTAGTTTTTACTAAATGAAACATTTCATAAAATATAGTAAATGGTTTTTTTGGGATTATCAGAGACCCTTAACAATTTTCTTTTTTTCTTGGGTTACGATCAATGGTTGGCTATCAATGAATTAAAATTTGTATCCAACTCATTCAGTTTCATTTTTGATTTTTTTTTTTTTTTTCTTCTTTTTTTTTTATTATCTGTTAACAGTTTCACCAATTTTAAAGAAAAATTCAATATTTTTCTTATTATATTCGTATTTCATCTCCTTATTTTTTTTTCTTTATGCTCAGGTCTGCTATTTTTACGAAAAAAAATTTCTTTCGATTTTTTTTCCCATTAGATAAAGCCTGCCTCCTCTTTTTTTACCTTGAACTCTGGCAAAGATCTGAGGGCTGAAAGATCCAGCTGCCTGTCATAAAGTTCGTCTTCTAGAACACAATTGGTTGGAACCTCTCTGAGCTTCTTTGCATGGGGACAAGCGTGTTTAGTTGGCCAATCGAAAATATACTGACAATCATGTGAATAGTGTTCCAAAGTAGGCCTTCCCTAGAAAATAAAAAATTGGGGGAACTAAGTATAATTTTTTTCAAGAACACAAATCTTCTTATTTTTCAAAAAATAGAAAAAAAGGTATATAATATACTAACGAAATGATAAATTAAAGTATGCTGACAATCACGTGAATAGTGTTCCAAATTAGGCCTTCCCTAGAAAATAAAAAAAATACGTGAACTAAATATAAATTTTTCCCAGAATACAAATCTTCTTTTCATTTAACAAATCATTTTTTTTTCAAAACACAGAAATAGATAAAGCGTATATAATATACTAAAGAAATGATAAATGAAAATATGCTGACAATCATGTGAATAACGTTCGAAAGTAGACCTTCCATAGAAAACACAAAATACGTAGAATCAGTAGACTAATTTTTTAAAATAAAAATTTACAAACTTAAAATGCAAGACTGAATATATTGTATAAAATAAACTGACAATTTTATATATTAATAGCGATCCAAATTAAGCCTTCTCTAGAAAATACAGTCATAAAAACATGTGAAATAAATATATAATTTTTTTAAATTGTAAATCTTGTTAAAATTAAAACATAAAATGAATATACTGCTTATAATGAATAAAATATAACGATTTTCGACAAAATAAATATCATATTTAATAAAGAAACAGAAACCTATACTTTACTCTGATGCATCAAAAGAAAGAAAGAAAAAAAAGACAGAAAGAAAAGAAAGAAAAAAAGAAAGAAAAGAAAGAACAATTAAGAGACACAACTTGAAACACAACTTTGCCCTTCGCTGCGTATGTATCTAAAATCAATATCAAAGGGAGAGTTATTCCTCTATATATGCAGTGAAGGGGGGAAGGGGATTGGGCTCATGGCCCCCTTGAAAATCAAAAGATTTTCACAATTTTTAAATGATTTCCTATACCTATCATTTGATTCAACCATTTTGCAATTTTTTCGAATCCCCCTTTCTTTGTCCCTGGATGCTTAATCATATCTTATCAGAAAATAGCTTCAAACAAATCCCAATTTTCATTTTCACCAGTAGTCAGTGCATTAACACTACTTTATTTAAGCTAGATTTAAAAAAGAAATCTTTATATTAAAGCTAGTTTTAAAATAGCAAAGGAAAAGAAAGCTATAATCATAGACACTGTTAATGAGAAATATTGATCTGGCGCAATCATTACAATAACATCAAAATCTCTGCTATAAATCTTTTCCCCAGTTATTAAACTTTAAAGTTATGATACTACAAGGCATGACGTAGGAAGTGGAAGAGCTTCTTCGTGTTTTGTACTCAGAACTGTTAAAAAGTCTGCGAATTTCAATCTTCATCCTTTATAAATACTAGCTTCAACTAGTCCTTCTTTTTATGGCTTAAACAGTCTTCTAGAAATCACACTGAATTTATTTCAAAAAAACAAAAAACTCGAAAAGTCACACACTTAGTACAGAAGAACTTTGACAAAAGCAAGGTAAGATCCAGGCTTAGCTTAGGCTAATGACATTTGCTCCCCTTAGATAGAACATAATCAGACTATTTAAGCAGGCAAATAAGTTCTCCAAATTCCTGGCCCCTTATATAAAATGTAGGACTTAAGACCGAGGCTATTTGCCCCAAAGAAAGGGTCTTTAATATAGGACAAAAAATCGATCTACTTTCTTTTGGCGTGGGTATCCTTACTTGAGGTAAGAATTCTATTAGAAGCTAAATGAATTATTTGGCAGCACAAAATTTAAAAAATGTTTAATCATATTCCGAAAGAACTTAGACCTTCCAAAGCATGGGCCCCCTACTCTACTACACTAGCTAAGCGGGTAGTTTGGCCTTGAATAGATGCCCACTCCAGAATGAACTATCTTGCTAATGGAAAAAAAAACAGAGGTAAATTAGCAATATCATAAGCTCTTTCGTGGCTTGTTACCCCGCCATTCTCTTATCCTTTCTTATCAATCAAATTGAAGAAAAACTCATCTTCCTCATATGGTTTCACTCCTCTTCTCCTCTTCTCGCCCAGAGGGCGAGAAGAGGGATAGTACTCACTAAGAAAGTCTAGGACGTCAATGGCTTGGAAAATGACATACGATATATTTAACAGTAAATTTATATTACGAATTACTATTCAACCGAAGTGATTCATATCAGTAATTCATATAAGGAAATGGAAAAGGGAGTATCCCATTCGTGATTTACTCCAGAATTTCAAATATTCCATTCTACTGAAGGAACTAGTTTGCAAGATCTTTTGCGATACCACGAATTTTTGTTTTGTTTTGCAAAGCAAAACAAAACGATAAAGGTGCCAAGACTTCACTTGCAGAATGTTAAACTAAAGGCATTTGAAGTCAAATATCTATCCCTGAAAATAGGTAATCAATTTTCAAAAGGCTTGGTAAAAGGGGGAATCTTAAGCTAAAGGCATTTGAAGTCCAATATCTATCCCTGAAAATAGGTAATCAATTTTCAAAAGGCTTGGTAAAAGGGCGAATCTGCCCTTCAAGCCCTTTTTGTGCACCCAAAGTCCCAAATACAATTAGCTGCATTATCTAAAGCCGTTTTACCTGCTGGGCTAAACTGAAAGATTTCACAAACAAATGATATTTTTTGTTCCAATATACTGTGTGTCCACACTTGCTATCAAATAATATGAAAAGTAATGTGAAATATACATTATTTAGATTATATTTGTCCGAGAAGTAGCGTAGCCAGCAAGCTCTAATAGAGCCAAATTTTCTCCTTGTGTCATAAAAACAGAAAATAAACAACAACAAAATATCTGAAACCTAAACGTGTATCGCAAAAAATTTTCTATAAAAAAAAGTAAAATAAAGCATACAAACAGAGATGTCCAAAATTTAATAGAATCTAAACGTTAGACAGTGAACGGAAAATGTTTTCCTGTATCTTTCAATTGAACCTTTTATTGCGGTACGAACGGGAATTTTTGGTGTGTTTTGTAACAGGTGAAAAAGTGTTGGAAGAATAAGAAGATAATTCTGGAAACAAAGATTAGAAGACTTTTTCATGGTTCAGCAACAGCAACACTTTAAGAAATTTACAAATAAATTTCTTGTGAATTATTATCTCGATTTATCAGTAGTTGTACCGAACCAATCGTGCTCAAAATCCTCCTCAGAGCCATACTGTGGTGTTTCTTTTGTGGATGGTGAAGTTTTTTCCCCCACAGTAGAGTGCAGACGGTCTGTTATCATAGTAATATCCTTCCTTGTTTAGATTAAAGCTTATTCCAATAGGCAATGCATAGACCTCCCCCTAAAAAAAAGTTTCCCCAGATTCCACCCTAAATACTAATAATATTGATCCCCATCCTCGCTGGTCAAGCTCACTATCACAAAGCTCACATGATAGCTCAAATTCTGAGAATAGGACAATGATCAGTGTAGGGGCTAATGTCACTATAAATGATGATAATGGGTTTCAAGAGGTCCTTTCAAGAAGCTCAAAAAAAAAGGAAAAAAATCTCCCCAATCAAAAGTATTTCCCCTCCCCCTGCCCAAGATTCTCCCTCCCAAAACTTAGGAATTTACCTAAAAATTTCTCCTAATACCCCCTTTGAAATAAATAAGATTACTGCAATAAGAGTTGCAATTTTCAAATTGTTAAAATCAATGTTTTCTCTTAACATTCACCGCGATGGATCTTTGCTAATAGCTCCAAGATCAGAAATCGGCAGATACAATAATTAATCTAAAATCTCTTCTGAATATCCGAATTAATGCATCTAAATGGAACCCAAAACAATCCACAACAAAAATAGTATTATATAATGTTCCCCCAGAAATACCAATTCAGGAGTTAAAATAAGGGCTCTCAGATAGGGCTGGCAACACAATCCCTGTTGAAGATGTTACCCAACTTGGTAAACCAAACTCTAATGGCCTAAAAACAAGTGGATCTTTCTTTTTTACACTTAAGGAGAAAAATTAACATCCCAGAAAAGTTATTCCTAGTTGGGCAAATCAAACCAGACATGGAATACAAGCCAAAACCTATCCAGTGTCAGAGATATCTCAGACTGGGACACACAACAAACAAATGCAATTAAATTCTCCTAGCATGTATTAATTGTAAAGCATCCCATCGTAAAGAGTTGACAACTTGCAACAACACTCAGCCTACATGTATCAATTGTAAAGGCCCACATGAATCTACCAATAAATCAATATGCCCTGCATATAAGAAAAGAGCACTAACACTCCAAATAGCAACAGAGAAGGCCATTCCATACCCCTTTGCAGCTATGGAAGCAAATGCTGCCCAACCATACCAAATAAAGCCCATAATGAAACCAACCAAAACTCCCAAGTTAAACACTCCCAATGCATAAAGTACCCCTTATAAAACACCATCCTCTAAGCCCCCTAGTTCACGTCTTTATCAGAAAGAATCATCAAGTCAACAAGCCTCCTTGTCCAATGAGATGAGGTCAGCCTGCCCCCCCCCCCCTCCCAAGAAGAAACAAACCAGAAACACTACCAGGAATTAATCCCTTAACTGACAAACAGGATGCACAACTAAACATGCAATCCCCAAATATATGCTTATTCATTCTAAACTGTAATGCAGTTCAGGCCATGAATATACATCAACTACAGAAAAAAAATCATAGCATAATTGGCAAATATCTACATCCTTAATCCTATGCTCATTCAAGCAAAAGAAGATCTTGCTTTACTATTACCAAAGCTGATCCCTGATACACAGTCATATGAAAAATAAATCAACAAAACAACACATATCAATACTCCAGTGGTACGCAAGATCACTCACAGAAAATAACTTAAATGAACTAATATCTTTTATGAATAATAATTCCATCAATATTGCTTGCCTCCAGGAATATCATTTAACCCAAAATCAACAAATTAAGTCTCTGGGATATACTATCCTGAGAAAGGATAGATCATAAGAGAGAAAAGGAGGTGGAGTAGCTTTAATAGTTAAAAATAATATAAAATTCTGTGGCATCAACTTTCCAGATTTTGTAAATGATGTTGATGCAATTGGTATCAGTGTTTGGCTGAATAATACAAAAACTTACATAATAAGCTTTTATAACCCTAATGGCCAAACTACAGATGCCATGGATTTCTTCAGCTATATAAATAATTCTAATACGTTGAAAAATATCATTATTTGTGGAGACTTTAATGCCCACAGCCTTTTGTGGGGGAATAAACCAGCAAATAAAGCTGATAAGTTCATTGAGCGTATGACTTCAAATAATACTGAATTAGCTGTTGCTACCCCTCCAAACCTGAATACATATTTCAACCCCAAAAGTGGCGGTTTCTCTACAATTGACCTACAAGTTGTGTCATTAAATATTTTGAATAAAATTTATATAAATAAAATTGATAGTCTAAGTACTGACCACTTTGCCATAGTTTGCTCCCTAAACGAACCTGCTGAAACCCTATCACATACCTCCAAATATAAAAACACTAAAGCAAATTGGCCTATGTTCCAAAATAAGCTAAATGATGAAATTACAAGTTTCACCCAAAATTCATGCATTTCAAACTCAACAGCTGACACACATGCTGAAATTTTGGCATCTTTACTAATAAATACAGCTAATCATGCTATCCCCAGGTCAACACCCAGGAAAACCTTTCCTAAACACATTCGCAAAGCATGGTGGACAATTGAGTGCCAAAATAAATGGAGAACAAAAAAGGCTGCTAAGAGAACATTCCTAAAAAAACCATTACCTGTTACATATTTAAAAAAATTACAAGCAGAATCTAATCTAAAAATGACCATAATAAATGCTAAATATAACTACTGGAATAATTTTGAAAATAATCTCTCCAGAGAAACACATGAGCCAATTATACATAAAGTCATAAGCCACATCTGTAGGAAAAAGACTTCCCCCAACCCACTCCTGTATGAGCTTATACATAATAATACCCATTATGACAATGATAATGAAAAAGCTAAGCTATTTGCCACTCTTTTTGTTAATAAGCTAACATCAAATAATTGCAACAAAATGTCCCCAATTCCTATGAACCCAAGTTACCAACCTCGCCCAGGATCCGAGCATATAACCAGCCCATTTTCAATCCAGGAAATGAATAATGCAATACATCATATTAGGACCGAGACTAGCGGCAGCTATGACAATATACACCCTGCATGGATAAAGAATCTCACCCCTTCATACAAACAGAAACTTCTAAATTGTTACAATCATGCTTGGGCTTCATCTACGTTCCCCAATATCTGGAAATGTTCGTCCCTCCTACCAATCCTAAAGAAAAATAAACCCAAAAATAACCCTGAGTCTTATAGGCCCATAATGATTACTCCTATGATGGGGAAAATAATGGAGAAAATGATCTATTACCGACTCCTCTGGTTTGTCGAAAAAAATAATATGATCCCCCACACTCAAACTGGTTTCAGGAAACACCATTCCTCAACTGATGCTTTCATATTGTTAAGAAATGCAATAAATGAATCATTCTAAAAAAAATAATGTCCTAGTTGCAGCTTTCCTAGATTTTGAAGGGGCATATGACAATGTGAACCACCAAATCCTTTTAAATAAACTTGCAAACCATGGATTACCCCCCAAGCTGGTATCTTTTATAAAATCTTTCATAGAATTGCGAAGTTTCATTGTTTGTGTAGGTTCAGCCTCTTCACCCCAAAATACAATAACCAAAGGCCTTACTCAGGGAGCAGTCCTCAGCTGCCTCCTCTTTGCCCTATATCTCTGGGACATGAACCTCCCCCACACGAATCTACAATATGCTGATGATCTGGTACTATGGTCATCTGGCAACACCTTTGAGATTGCACAGCCAAGCTGCAAAAGTCACTTTTCCAATTTGAAAAATTCTCTCAACATTCAGATTTACCCATAGCACCTACCAAGTCAAAAATAATCCAATTTCACTGAAAGCGAAATCATGTTAATGCAAGATTAACTCAAAATGAAACAACTATTCCAGAAGATAATCATATTAATTACCTAGGTCTCATGCTCGACCAAAAACTTAATTTCCACCTCCACATTTCAAACACAATAAAAAAATGCTATAGAAAAACAAGTATACTAAAAAGACTTCTTTCCACACCCTGGGGATGTAAGGAGAAAACCTTACTCCAGTCTTATATAAATCATATATAAGACCCCATATTGACTATGGGCTCATCGTCTATGGTGCATGTGCAAAGACCCAGATGCAAAAAATTTAAACAATACAAAACGATATAATACGTCTCATATTTGGTCGTAGGAAACCCACAAGCACCAAGTTTCTGCTTATGGAGAGTGGATTAACAACAATAAGGGAGAGACGTAGCTTTCTCTTGATAAAACATCTTACAAAAATTGAATCAAATAGCTCACAAACCATACATAATTGGTTAAGAAATCCAGCCATGTATAGAGGCATTGCAGATGAGTATGCCAATATTCAGAAGAAGTTCCCTGTACCTGCAAAGTCTACTGCACCTACTTTCTCCCAATCTCCTCCATGGAATTTGTAAATCCCCATAATAAATACTGATTTCTCAAAGTGGACTTAAGATTTAACCCCCATTGCTTTTGACCAGAAGAAATTCGCTGAACTTAATATAATTACTTATAAAAACCATTTCCAAATCTTTGTTTATGGGTCCAAAATGAATGAGAAGGTAGCAAGTGGTGCTTTCCTTCCTCACCTAAAATTGTAATGGGTGAGAGATTGTATAATAGTGTATCTATAATGTCTGCAGAGTTGAATGCCATAATCATGGCATTAGAACACCTTATGGAAAATAAACCTTTGATTGATAATTCAAATAATATTATAGCTTATTCTGACTCTTTATCAAGCCTTGAGTTGCTGTCTTTAGCTCCTCAGTATAAGTTGGATATTGGCACTTATCATTGTCTTAGCGTTATTGACAATCTTGCTTCAAGTGGCATAAGAACTTATTATCATTTTAGTTTTTGCCCCTTCTACATGAATATTAACTATTTATTTGGTGAAACTGCAACAAATACCATAGATATTGATCAGCCACTCGGGTAACTCATCTCCGTCACAGATATATACTATTGGAGGCTATAAATTGCTTCTTTTAGTTAGAATAACCCCACTCTTTCCCCCTTTCCCAATAAGTATTTTTCTAAAATTTATCATAGAATTCGTTCTGGACTAAATTTTCTTTCTTGTATCAGTTTCCTAATTCAAGTGGTTCAGTTCCCCTGTCCCCTCTTTGCAGGTATTGTATTATGAATAATGAAACAATTGACCACTGCCTATTTGAATGTAATATGCTGACGTCTGCACAGCATACCTTGCATTGTAAACTGTTAAAGTGCTTCAAACACCACAAAATCTCACTATCAGCCAAGAGCCTAGCCGACTATACCTGCACACAGAGCACAGAAATCGATATCTATCATCTTATAGTTGAACTCCTTGAGTCGAAAGATCTACTGAAAGATATCTGAGAATATCTAATAAATAAGAGACAACCAAGCCAGTAGCTCTGTAGCCCACAGATTGAAGCAAAAGGAAAAGGGCTAAATAGTATCAACTGAAAAGCCCACCTGCTGTGAAATAGAAGAAGAAGAAGCAGAAAGAAGAGTGGAAGCCCTAGTGATGACAGTAGTCAAGTATGGTTTTAAAGCGTGGGCACTTCAGAAGACGAAGGAGGATTCGCTAGAAGTTTTCAAGAGGAATCGTCTACGGATTGCTTCGGGTACCCGTTTGACTGGCCGTATTTAAATAAGTTGTACGAAAAATTTGGCTCTATCCCACTTTCTAGGGCTATAGTGATAAAAAGATTGAGATGGCTAGGACATGTTTTGCCAATGAACACTGACAAATTGCCAAAGATTTTCCTTTTCTGCCATCCATCTAGGGTCAAACGAAAAGCAGGTCTTCTCCGAATGGAGTAGGAAAAGGTCGTAAAAAAGGATTTAAAGGAGATTGGAAGGAAAAAGCATTTAAATGAAGATGAAAGTTTTTAATGGATTGGGATGGAGGTTGGAAGTGTGCAGCTGTGTTGGCCAAAGGCGACTTTCTATTAATTTGACAGTACTCAGTGATGAGTAATTACTTAAAAGCAGACGTTTAAAATACATATTAAATACTACTAGTTTATTCAAAATATATATTTAAAACATTCACGCCCTTGTTTTGGAGAACATGATACGATGTCTTTAAGCGCAACTAGAACCCAAATTAGAGTCTAGATCAAATGTAAGAAGCCCCCTACCAGAGCATAAAACAGAGACGTCTGGAACATTTTAAAAAGTGTCATGCTACAGGGCCCATTAATGCAGCCACTGAAAACAGTTTAAGCCACTCCCAGGAAGAGTACAGTTGAGCTAGCAAAGAGCGTGGGTACTTATATAAGTACACATGCTCGATGAAACTGGTGCTAGTGTCGAATAAAATCACCAATGTCACCTAACGTTAGGTGTCTTGGCAAATATTTTAGCGTAATAATATGGAAAAACAGTGCAATTGGAATATTTAGTTTAATAATAAGTGTCTGATCTTAGTTTCTTGAAAATTACTATTGCGACGTTTAAAAAAAATGTCGAGAAACGTCTAACGCTAGATGGCACCGGTGTTTTTTTTTTGTTTGTTTTTTACACTAGTACGATTTCCACTCTTTATAAAGTTATACCAACTTTTTGGGCAAGAGGACGAAGAGTTCAATCCAGCAGTGTCCAGGATGTACACAAGTGGAGTTAGCGTCCCGTTATACCCTGTGAGACATGCAGGAAAGAGTTCGTCGGCTACTTGTAACGATAGTCAGGCACCAGCAAGACGGAGTAAGCTATTGCAGCTCAAACCTGTCCTGAAAATGGCTGCAAGGAATGCATAGGGACCATGGGGTCGTTCTCATAACTGATTCTGAATGGGTATAATGGGTACAAACGTCGAAAACTTTAGCCTCATCCGTTCTTTTTTTTTCTTCTTCGGGCCTTTCTAAAAGCTGTAATATACCCAGGAAGTCCGAGGAAAGCAGTTAGAAATAGGGAAGTCATTAGGGAAGGGTTCAGAGCTAATCCCAGTTATTTTTAGGAGAGATATGGACAACCTAGCACTATGCTTCAAAAAATTAAAAATCAAAAGAGAAAAATTCAAAAATTTAAAATTAACGTCACAGTAATCCCAAACATGTCCTCTAGAAGAAAAGCCCTAGAATTCTAGAATAGCTATATGACAATTTCCAGAAAATAAACTTAATATGACCTAGTTTTATTTAGCTCTAGCTAAAAACGAAAATATGAAGTCTACTGAAAGTTGGGACACTTGTTTTGGAGGGGAACAGGGGTCGCTGTGTAATATATTAGCAAATAGAATTTTTAAATATAAGTAAATCTAGGCTGTTTTCACGTATTTTAGACCATATTTTTTTTTTATTTGGAACAGTGCAAAATTAAAGTCTTAGCGTGGTGCGTTAAATTTACAGTTGGTCACAAAAGTAGCGTCTACTTGAAGCATACACTATTTTTTATAAACTGTCATTATTTTTGGAACAAAAGAAATGAAATGTTTGTCAAAAAAGTAAAGAGATAAAGAGGCAGATGTATGAGGTCAATCACCTCTTTTTCCAACAATTTCTTGTGTTGTCATGCTGAGCCAGTGTGGTCTTACTAGAAATATTAAGAAAATATCTTACCGTAGTTTTTGTCTCGTCACATCTAAACTTGATCCGAGTTGAATAATTGTAATTCTTGTCATCTTCACATTTATCACCATGTGTATAGAGTAATTCTGCTCCACCCATTACAGCCACCGGGGATGAAACAGCCCTTCCAATGGACTACAAGAAGAATATAATGAAGCGGAACAACCTTTTCTTGCAACGATTTCAAACAAAAATTAAATATAATAAGATGCACATATTTCCGTTTCTCAATGTAAAAGAAAGCCTATTGGTGGTCTAGCGACAGTTTAAACAGCTATTTTGTCAATGTAGTGAGAGAATATTTTTATAATCCGAAAGTGCAACCAGAATCTTTCCATGTCTCATAGTTGCTACACTATACAGGTTTCAAAATGTATAAACCTTTGCATACCACAAACTCTGATTGCAACACCATCTACAGATCTTATTTTGCAACCATTTTAACCTGCCCTGTGAAATACTAGTCATAAAAATGTTTCCCTTATATATTAACAATAAGAATTTAAATTATATTCTGCAGTTACTATCTGAAAATGAGCGTCTATAAAGTTAGATTTGGATTATTCAGCCAAAATTTGAATTATTTTGGAATTATTTGAATTATTTCAGGAATTTATTTTGAAGAAGTAACTCCAATACGAAGATTAACACACACACACGCCCTAAACCCAAAACAGCCAAAATTATCCCCAAAATATGCTGAATATTAAAAAAACCAGCAAAATGGGTAAGTTCATCAAAAAGGCGGAAGACTTAAAAATCCCCCCCCCCAAAAAAATGGCAGTCAAATTTTAATGATACAAACACTTTATCTGTTATAAAATTTATAAAGGAAGATCCAGATCATACATCAGAAACTAGATTCCTACACGAGAAACATTACCATTCACCAAACCCATCCCGAACTGACTGGACAAAAACAGAGAAAGGTGGTAACAGACAAACATAGAGCGTTAAAATATTGAAAAATATTGAGCATTGACAGTTGAATCTAGACAAATTGAAAATTAAGACTCGGTAAATTAAGTGTTGACATGTTGGATGTTAACATACACAAACTGAATACTGATCGTTAATAATAAACACTGTCTATAAATCGGTTGAAGCACCAGAGACCAAGGCCATACCCAGCATTTTTTTTTGGAGGGGGTTTTACTAAAAAAAAATTCCGGGGGGGGGGGGGTTACACAAAAAAAGTCAAAAAGCGCATACAAAATTTGTTTATATCCATTTTTGTTACGTTTTTATGAGTCAGACAAACATTTCGGGGGGGGGGGATAAGAACAATACTGAATATAGTCTCTCGAAAAGTACAATTTTTTCTTATTGCTGCTTCTGGTTTTATAAGAATTTACTATGTTTTGCCCACACACTATTTAAATATTTAATCAGAACAAACTATTTCTTATATTTAACTTCTTTTCTAGTCAAAAGCAACTCAAGAGGAAAATGTACAACGGGTCAAAATTTTGACGTAGAAAGTGAAGAAAACCCGAAAATAATCTGGGTTCTAAAACAGTTTTTATCAGCATAGGTACACACGAAGAATAATTTCAAGGGTAGGTAGAGTAAAAATAACATTTTGCAATATACATCTTGAGGGTGCGTGCACTTTATTATGTCATAGATATATTTTATTTTTATAAAACGCTTTCTTCTTCTATTTGAGCAGGCGGGGCTTTTCAGTCAAGACTATTCAGCCCGAAGCAAGGATTTACAACATCTTCTTTTTGCTTTTGATCTTTCAACAGGACTACTTTTTAGACTACGTCCCCTTTTCCTTGTTACAAACGGCAGTTTAAGAGGTTGTTGAAAAACAATCCGGAAGTACAATCTCTATAAGATTAGTTCTGCTTTCTTATTAATTTTTTGTCAGAAGATTTACTTTAAAGGGGCTTTAGCAGCCCCTTTAAAGAGGCAATAACATTTGAGATTTCTCCTTTCTGTTGTTTCTTATGAGGTGAAAGTATCCTATCTATTATTTTCCACGTTGCTCGTACATTATTCTTATTTAATTCAAAACCGGAACAAGAATAATTTGTTTTTAATTTTCGTTTCTTTTTGTTCACGGTAGCCCGGTATTCCTTATAATGTCTGCCATTTCAAAGAAAGGGAATTTTATTTTCTTCCCGTACAGGCTATTTTTCAGTTTTATCCTATTTTTAATCCCAGCAGTGAACCAAAGTGGTTCCCGACAGACGGTTTTTTTTTAATCTTTCGGTTTTGCCACACAACATGGATCCATGCCTTGAAGAAATTTATCCGCAAATAATGAATTTACGCTTGCTACGTCATTCATTTCATATACCTCTTCCAAATCTGCCCTTGAAAGAAAGGTTTTTAGTTTCTCATAGTTTCTAGCAGAAAAATTTAAAATATTTCCTCGAGGGTTATGGCCGGTTGCCTTTAAATTGCGGTCATTATCAAATTCTTGCTCGTGTAGGCTTAATGAAACATAATTCAAAAAATGATCTGAACCTGAAAAAACAAGCTATGCCAAAAATTTTGCTCATTCATACCATATCTGCAGCAAAAATATATTATCGATTAACGTAGTACTCAGCCAAGTTACACGGGTTGGGGTAGTAATCGAAGGTAAAAAAAAAAAAAAAATTAGCCGATAACATAGCAGTCAGAAATTCTAAATTCCAAACATCATTCAATTCAAGTAAATTAAAGTTGAAATCTCCAACTACAACAGATGGCACTCTAAAAAAAACCAATTTATTACATAAATTCTCTATTGATGCTAATGAAGCTACTCCCGGAGAACTCGGAGGTCTATTTACAACGACAAGTAATATCTCTCCACCATCTTTGCACAATCGAATAAAAAGTGATTCAAGTAGCCCATCACGCCAAAAAAAGACATAATTTAATATCGACACAGAAAAATCACTTTGTACATAAGCGCCTAAGCCACCTTTTCGCATACTACTACGATTACGGAAAAGGAAAGAATGCCCTTGAATTAAAAAAAAAAGATATAGGAGATACATCCAGACCCCGGCGCCGCGCCGATGAGGGAAGACCGGTGGCGGCGGGGCCAAAACAGCACGCCCCCGCCGCGCCACCACCGCCGGTAATATGTCGGCGGCACACCGCTGGTAAGATGTCGGCAGCGCGCCGCCAGCGCGATCAATGTTGACCGCAAACATTAATGTTTTCATTAGTCTTTCTCAAATCACAGCTTAAATTTACAACAGATTCGAGCCTATTCATGAGTTTATGAGTAAAATTCACAAGTCGCTGGCTGGAAACTGGTCTTCTTCGTTATTCATCAAGAAAAGTAGAAATCTGGTAGAAACGAAATGGCTGTGGCGTTTCGTTTTAATAACGTTTTAAAAAAAATTAAAGTTTTTTGGCTTCTTTATAGAATATATGTCATGTAGGCTAAGGCTGAACTGTGCTTTTGGCTGCTCTTTTGGATATTATTCATTTTTTTATTTGGGGATTCATTCCAAATTATAAACTCATAAATACCTAATATCAGTAAAATTATAAACTACATCTAAAAGGAGTAAATTTATCAAATTGAAATATACATGAGAACACTTCAATTACAATGAAACAAAAAACACTTAATTGTTTATTGGGTATGAAAAAAAAATGAAATGCCAGCTATTTTCTCAGGTAAAAAAATTAAAAGCCCATCCGTTTTAAATGTAATTAAATGAAATAATATTTAGACTGAAGTAGCTCCAGGAAGATGTTGGGATTTTCTTCCTAGTTCGTCACTTTTAATCCAAGCAAAATGTTAGGACACTTAGTATTAGTTATTGAGTTTAAGCTTTGATTTCCAAATACTCACACAAATTACCAAATTTAAGAAAGTTGCAACAATGAGTCATATGTGTTCGAAATGCTCAAAGATTCCTTGTAGATTCCCACCAAGATTCAAAACTTGTGTTATGGTAAGATTCATTGAAATTTTCTAACAGTTGCTTTTTAAAATACATTGTAAACATAATTAGCGGTACTTAGACTGATTTGATATTTTTCAAAGCTTTAAAAAAAAGTGTTATAATATTCCAAATGTTGCGTTTGTTATATTTGTGCATATTTTTGGTCATCATTGGTGGGGTGATCGAATTTTTTAAACCACTGTAGATACGTAACAACGTTGCAACATCTAGTACCCTGAGGTCATAAGACTGTCAAAGACTCCTCCTTGAACCTCCCAAATTGAAAGCTTTTATTACGACCTGGCCTTTTAATGTAACTTGGGCACTGGACCAAGGGCGCCATTATCACTCGAGTGCAACGTTAGTTGGGGATGTCGATATCGCTTTCGTCACATCAATTCGTTTCAGTGTGAATCTGCCTCGTACTTTTGAATGAATGTTTTCAAAGTAAACCCGTTTCATCAATAAGAAAGAAAACGGGTTGGGTGCATATGTTCCTTTCCCTTTGGACGATAAAACTATACAAGTGCTGTATCAAGTATAACTCACGAAAATCGTATTAATTTTTGTCAACATTTCAGCTTTTGGGCAGCCCTGCTTTCAATAAAAAAAAATCAAGGTCGTATCACTTACATATAATAACTCCCTATGCCCCCCCCCCCTCTGGATACCACCTTGATAGGATGCCGTCTCTGCTTTAAATTGGAAAAAAAATTATTTTTTTTGTCATCCCTGCTTTCAATAAAAAAATTTCGAGATATTATCATTTAAATGTAATACCTCCCGACCCCCCCCTCCTCCGGATACCACCTTGATAGGATACCGTGTCAGCTTTAAATTAAAAAAATAATTAACTTAATAATTAACTAGGTCACTGCATCGTTCAAACAAACACGCAAAATAACGTTAAGCACATTAGTATTCCTTGAAAAAAAAATTGAGGGTGTGAGTAAAGTGGTACAAATAAAACAACAAAAAAGGCGAAATTATTCAAATATACCTCAATGGCTCAAACTATTGGGAAAACTCAGTCATAGATTTGCCGTGGCATTCAATAAGATCCAAAGAATCTAATTAAAAGGGAGCACGCACAAAAGCCAAATTAGGTCAGTAGCCTATGAGAAATCGCAAAATACCAAAGACAATGAACAAGTCCCAATGGGAGTTCCTGGGTCTATCAAAATATTTCAATGGTTTCCCAGGTAATTTGATATCATTTTCTTCTGTCTCCACTTTAAATGACAAAAATAATTATCTTTTTGGGATCCCTGCTTTCAATAAAAAAATGAGGCATTATCATTTAAAAATGATAGCCAACTATCCCCCCCCCCTATAGGCAATAATTTACAATTTATTTAGAAATCGTATTTTTGGGGTAGGTTCTGTTTCGATCTTTAATTCCCCAACCTTGTGCAAAGCTTAGTCTATTGCTAAATCTTGTCTCAATAGAAGTTTTTTTTGGAAGGGGGGGGGTTTAAAATGTTTCAGAAAGAAGATTATGTTTTCTATAAGGCGTTCAACAATTGAGCATTAAATATTAAGAAAATCTTATCTAAAAATAGTAAAAAAGAAAAAAAAATTCTGCAAACTTACAATTCAGCTGTAGAAACAACTTGTCGGCTGTCAATTTCAAAATCCAACTGAATGCTGAAGCTGTATATTAGTGAATGCGTTCTATAATTCTATTCAATTTGAAAAAAAAAATTCTTGACTACAAATGATGTAAAAATAGCGATTGAGAAACTACATTCAAAATGATTTAAACTCATTTCACAAAGACAATACTTTTTTTGTCAGCATATGAAGAACTCTGTATATTGCAATATTTGCAATTGAACATTGCATCTGTCTGGTGTTTATGCAAAGTAACGAAAGAGATGAAATCTAACGAACAGGAGAGTTGTGAAGAATTATGGTATCCAAAGTAATATTTGGGAGGGAAAGTCACTGGTGACAACTTGCTAGGGGTGACACCATGATTGCATGATTTTCGGGGAGTCGGGGAACCAGATTTTTTTTTCGGGGTGACGCTTAGATTTTGGGGGAAATACCCAAAAATTTGGGGACAGTACAAGCCCTGCTTGATTTCAAATCAGGAAAATCGAAATACTAAACCACACGAGAAGGAAAAGCTCCGACTTTGCGGTTGACGCAATAAAGAATTGCCACAAAATTAGTTTAAAGTCGACAAAACGCCGCCACCTCTGACGGCAGCGTCGTGACACTTCGGCGGCGGTCAAACGGGCCTCTTGTCGATGGCGTTCGGTCGATCCACCGGTGCGGTGCCGGGGTCTAGATACCTCAGTTATAAAAGTCTCTGTCAGGCCTATTATGTCAAAAGAAAAATTTTACTCGATTAGCGTTGTACACAGACTATCCATAGCTGTTTCTAGCCTCTGAACATTGTAATAGGCAATTGCTAGAGTATTTGGGCAACTTTGCAACGCAATAAATGTCACTGGCTTTCACGTACTTGGTTTCTTGGTATTTAACACTCAAATATAAATGCGCATTTTCATCATGCACCTCATTGCATAGACTGGGAATGTTCAAACTCGATAGGTCAAGAAACTGCGACTCTAGTTAATTAAGTCTATCCATTTTTAAATTTAAGGCAGCACGTTTATCCTATCATGTTCCGTCATGTTGATATCATGTTCCGTCTTTATCATATCACGTTCCGTCATGTTCATATCATGTTCCGTCATGTTCATATTATTTTCCGTCTTTATGATACCATGTTCCCGTCAGTAAACACAAAAGATCAGGGTACCGATAGTACTTGGGCCAAATTTCGAAGTAGCATGATATTTTGACTTATCTTCACAAAAACATGGTTTTGGCTAGACCAAGCATTTCTGGTTCCAACAAAATCATTTGAGGGTTTTAGAATTGCTTGACTTCGCTTTGTTAAACTTTCGGTTACGAAAGTACGCGTGCCACGAAGTTCTGACAAGTGTTTATTATTTCCCTTGGAAGTAAGGGAATTTTGAAGGTTACTTTTTGAGTTTGATTTGAGGTCTGGTTGTTCACTTCAAGCCCAGGTTAGTTATAGATGAAGAAAGACAAAGATTTATTACTTTGATCGACAAGATCTATTTGCTCCTGTACTTTTTGTAATTCCTGTTTGTAGGAGTCTATTTTTTTTTTCTCGAGAGCATCGAGACGACAAATTATTTCATCCAGAACTACCTTAACTTCGTGCATAAACGATGAATAAACAGCCTCAGTAATGTTTTCAAGTTCATCCTGAGTCAGCTTTACTTTCGAAAGCTGGGATATTACTTTTGACTGATTGAGTTGCTTTTAGATTCTATCTCACTAATAAGAGTTTCCATTTTAACTGTTATTTCAGGCTGTAAGGTTCTCTGTCAAAACACTAACGATTTTTCTATCACTATACGTGAATACCATAATATTTCTTACCAGGCGTCAATTCACTTAATATTCGAACCGGCCACCAGGAAAATCCACGGAAACGTGCAAATGCAATATCGCCTTCTTTCATTCACCAACCTGCCTCGACCAAGGCCACCAAACTCACTTCAGACTCTCCGAAACTGACTTCAGGCAATCGATTGTCAATAGAAGTTCAGTTAAGTCGCTTATTACTACTACTACTTACAACTCAACGCAGCACCAAGCCGCCTAAGCCCAACACAGCTACGCACGCTCCTCCTACAACGAAATCTATTAAAAGCCTCCCTCTTTACACCCTCCCAGGAAGTTTCCATTTCCTTTAAATCTTTCTTTATGACATCCTCCGCCCCAGACGAGGACGACCTGCTTTCTGTTTAACCCTAGACGGTTGGCCGAAAAGGAAAATCTTCGGCAATCTGTCATCCTTCATCCGCAGAACGTGCCCTAGCCATCTCAACCTTTCTTTCATTATACTCATAATCTATAAAACTGAGAACCAAAGGCGTTTGACAACTCAGGTACTTCTCAATTATTAAGCTAAGAGTGAAAATTTGGTCGACACATCCTCTGTCTTTTCTAAAAACGCACTGTTCTTTTCTTAAAACTTTGTCTACGGCATCTCTCAGTCTAAAAAGTATCATTGCTACCTACAGAGACCAGACTAATGCCTCGATAATTACCCAACTCACTACTATCACCTTTCTTATAAAGTGGCTTAATTAATGTTTTCTTAAAATCATTTGGTACTTCCCATTTTTCCAAAATCATATTCATAATCTTCAGTAACTTATTTCTAACCTCAGAGCCACCATACTTAAGAAACTCATGTATCACACTATCAGCACCTAGAGCCTTATATCTCTAATCCTTTTAGTACTGTCACTAATTCTTCTACACAGAACAAATCTTCCTTCACATCCAAGGTATCACACCTGTTTCATTTTCTTCTATATCTTTTCCAGTAACTGTATCTTGCTTTAGCACATTCTCAAAATGTTCCACCTACCTCTCTTCAATTCTTTCCTTATCACAAATTGTGGTCCCGTTCCTATTTTCAACTGGGACAAGTCCGGATTGACTACTCCCTCGCAATTTATTAAGATACCAGTACAATATTTTACTATTATGCCGTCTAGCTGCATTTTCCAGATTCTCGGTAATTTTATCCATGGCCTCCACTTCACACCTCCTTAGTTCATATTTTAATCCTGTCTCCATTTTCTTTACATTGCTTTTGCTTTCATATGATCCATCACTCAGACAATTCTTGTACAAAGCCCTTCTCTTCTCTATAAAACATAAAGCTTTTTCACTAATATTCCTAGCAGCAGTCTTAACTTTCTTCTCTGAGAACTTCACAAATTGTTTTTCTAAAATTATTCCAATCATCTTCCACATTGTCAAATTTTAAACTCTCAAGTTTGGTATTCAACTGTTCCTGGAAAAGTTCTCTCAAATTCTCATCCTGGAGTCTACCAACATTATAACTTTCTGGGAGTTAGATACCCTTCCGAAATTTGAGCTTAAAATTGCGATCTTTACTTTTAACATAAAAAGCAGCACTCCCATACACCCTAGTATCTTCTATTGATCCTGCCAGTCTTCGGTTTACTATAATCATTTCATCGGTTTACATATATACTATAATCATTGTTCGTATTAATGTAACGAAGAGTTTTTTTGTTGTCATGTATTTGAATTTTCAATGTGTGTTTGTGTCCTTCTTTTTCTTCTTTTTTTGTTCTTTTTGTTTTCTTTAGTGATTACTCCGTCTACTGTACCTTTTGTACCTTTTTTTGACGGGCAATAAATGAATAATAATAATAATAATAACGTAATCAATAAGATTTGCTGTCTTACCATCACGTGAATACCATGTCAACTTACGGGCCATTTTATTACCAAACACCGGTATTGGTTATAACTAGATTGTTATACCTACAAAATTGCAAAAATCTGTAGTCATTACAGTTTTCTTTTCCTACATCAAAGTTATCTATACTCGGATACCATCTATCCCTATTTCTACCCAACTGGGCGTTAAAATCTCTTAGTAAAAACACTATATTTCTCCCTGGGACCCTGTCTATTTGCTCCTGTAACTGATACCCTGAATTCTTTAGTCATAAAATGAGCAATTAGTATTCTATTATTAATACCTTCCCAGCCTAAACAAGACTTAAGCAGTTTCCTTATTCATCATAAGCCCTGTCTATTTGCCCCATCCTTCCTGCCTGAGTAAACAAATTCTGTATTACGTAATTGGATATTTACTACCGCTGGGATAGGAGTTTCTAAAACTCCTAATAAGTGTTGTTCTAAGCTTGTGAATTCGTCAGTCAAAATGTCGATACGATAGTCATTTTTTAACGTCGTAACATTCCAAGTTCTAATTTACATGTTCTTTAAATCATTGAAATTATTTTGGCCTCAGGAAAAGCAATAATCCTGGATACCAGTACAGGACGGAGATTAACATATCTTCTCAAGTCTACACGGAAAAGCTTAAGCCGGCTTAGAACTGGACAGCAAGAGATCCCTGAGACCTCCAGTATGAATGGAAACTTTGTGGAATCCTGGGCCTATCTTGGTCACAACATGGTTTTCAGCACTTGACGATGCTCTTCTATCAACAAGAGTCGAAATCCTGCATAGACAGTCCCAAGTCTATTACCGTCGACTCATTATATATTCAAACCTACAAATATTATGCTACAACAGGGAGGCAGCCCATAGTAGATAAATTAGCTAGAAAGAGGTTTTTCAGCCTAAAAACGTCCGTCAAAACAGACCAAGCCCAGAAGAATTATTTAATGAGAATCCCGTGCGAATACTGTGTCGTTTATTAGGCTCAGATTTCCTCAAGCGGCGCCACTCCTCAAGTGGGAATAGAGTTAACCACAAGATCCCCAGTCTTGCAGGTACCCCGAAAGGATTGAGGCAGCCCTTTGCAGAGGACGTTGTCCATAGATCTGGATCTTACGCCCTGCCGCAGTTTTCCTCCTATAGAAGATCCTCCCACGATGGTGTTCTGCGTCACCATGCAATTTAACCCATTAAACCATCAGATTCAGCGTATCAGAGAACCCTTCTGTAGAGGTTTTGAGCAAACCAGTCAGACAAGTTTTAAACTGATTCAATTCTTGAAATAAATTAGGACCTCACCGAAATGAATGCCCCCATGCAATAATATCCAATTCAAGCTAGATTTAAACTCATTTAACTCTGAGCAAACATTTATCAAATAAAACTGTTTGTCCTTTTACAATTACTCTTTACGCTTACCATAGTCTTCCTATTCAAGGTAAGGCATGCAGCTGCACCATCACACTCACTTGACTCTGTTAAGAGAGGTTTGCATACATTGAGCTGAAATTTTGCTTCAGGCATTTCATCGTTTGTAACTGTATAGCCGACAAATTTTCGGGCTAGGCCTGTCAAATCGATATGCCCTCCAACACTGTCTACATGGCATAATACCTAAAACCAAATATTTAGCTAAAAATAAAGTGCACTTACTCTGGAATTTATCTATATTAAATTATTTTTAACGATTTAATTGAATATTAATCAGGAACTTATCTATATCTATAAATTAAACAAATTAAATAATTCAGTATTCCAATTTATTTACATAACTAAATTTAATAATGTAAATTTGAAAATAACTAATAACTTAACTTTGAATTGATATCCACACGAAATTCTAGCACCAAGTAACATCAAAAGGTACGTACTTAAACGAAAGATAAATAAATGATAAGTAATACTGAAAAAATTAAGTTTAATTAAATAACTAAACTGAATAATTAAAATCTATTAAAATAATTAGACTCAATATCATCGTTGTGCGCCATAATGGTACAGATTGTATTTGTTTAACATTAATCTGAGTCGATGCCAACAAGAAATTATAGCAGGTATTAAAATAATTACATGAAATGATAAGCAGTTAAACGATAATTAAATAGTAATAAATTAAGATTAAAAAATAATAAAAGATAATAATAAAAATTACGATTAATTAAATAAATAAACTGAATAATTAAATTTACTAAAATAAACAAACTCAATAGCAATGGCGTATAACATAATTGCACAGAAAATATTCGTTGGTTCAATATTTGATAAATTAATTATATTATATATTATATTATAAATTATATATCATATGATAAATTATAGACAAATACTTAACTTCTATAGTGTTCGACCCAAAACCGACCAAGCTTGATCATCACAATAGCATATATACAACCAGTCCTGCTGAAGTTTAGACACGGTAGAATTGCAATAATAAAAAATTGAATTTACTTGGAAGAACTAAATTGATTACGTTGAAAATAAATACCTATAATCAAAACAAATCAAATCTTTCAGGTTCGCGTAAAGCCAAAATGTAGAAACAGTCAGAGAAAGGATTACTTTCCACCCAAGTTAAGAAAAAAATTTGGTTGGCTTCACATAGCGAAACAAAGGAATGAATTACCTCCTTTGAAAATAATATACAAAGCGCTAAGGGGTGTACGCAGGAATCTTTCTGGGGCGGGCAATAATAAAAAATAGCAAGTGACAGGGAATTCGACAAAATTTAGGATGTCAGGGGAAAGTACCAGGGCCCCAATCCCCACCCCTGCGTATGTCCCTGAAAGAATCCTTGCCAGGAAAAATTGAGAAGAAATACGTTAAAACTATCTATGTTAAAACACTATACGTTAATACTATACGTTATACGTTAATACTATACGTTAATATACGTTAAAACTATATATCTATGGCGACATTTGGGCCGGTGTTATTAAAAACCCTTGAAGTCCAGAAAGAGAACATTGGCCGATCACTAATACCTATTCATTGCAAAAAATCAAGACCGTGCCCAGAAGGGGGGGGGTCAACCCCCCCCCCTCCGAAAAAAAAATCCTGGGTACGGCCTTGAAAAATATATCTATGGCGACAAAAGCGCCATATTATTCCTTGTGACCAGAAATTGTACCTACCCTTTAGATATATATATTTATCGAAGGGTCTTTCTTACCGTTTGCAGGTAAAACAGAAAACCTGGGAAAACTTAAAATTTTTAAAGTGTTGAGGAAATACCCGTGTGAAGGCCCTACCTACAGGAGTGGCTGTTCAAGTATTAAGCCTCATTACCCAAAATAAAACTTTAGATACATCCCAGGAGAACCATTTCTTAACACTTTCCCAAGATCTTGAAACTTCATTCCTCAGCTTCACATCTTGGGATAAGTACGTATATTTAAAAAATGCCGTCAAAAATGTATTAAACATGTTTATTACGGTTACTTAGTGCATTGGGTATTCTTTTATTATTGGGTATTTTATTATTCATTATTATTGGGTATTTATACCCTGTAATTTTTCTCTACTGAATCTTTGGATTTGTCTAGGTCTCAGTGGCAGTCCATGCACTAATCATCGGTCTTACCTCTTTATTTAAATTCGTTTCTTCTTCCTTAAATGGACATGCGGCTTCGTCTTCCCAAAAAAAGAAATAAGTGCAATCCCTGTAATTCACAAACTGAGGGGCGGTAATCTAAAAAAGAACGAAAAATTAAGAGCTGTTGAGGCTAAGGGGCTTGGCCCCTTAGAAAGATATTTTAATTCTTTTGTAAAAAATAGCCGCTATAATAGCCAATATCAGGCTATACTAGAATAATCTGTACCCTTAGCTGCAAGCATAAGATGTGTGCTTCAAATGGAAACAGGGTAAGAACTTTAAAGGAAAATCAGATGAATATGGTCAAGGGAAGGGGGGCTTACGCTTCGAAATAAACTTCATTATTAGGAAAAATGATCAAGCTTAGAAATAGTTTCAGCACTTTTTATAATGGCGTTATATGCGGCTCTTTGCTCTCGAGTTTTTTGTTTTGCTTTTTTTAGTTTATGGCCATGATAACCTCCATGGCCATGATCACGGTTCGAAAACCTACTCTGCATAAATTTTTAAGTCTCTAGCTCAATCAATTTAGCCTATTTTCCAGTGCAAAGACAAAAGTATACAGAAAAAACAAAACACACACTCGAATTTAAGTATGTAAATGACAATGTGTTCATCAAGTTTTGACACAACCTGTTTTTTTTTAAGAATCAACAAAACCCTTCCCCCCAAAAAAATTTGAAAACTACCTTTTTTGTGTCCTTATCACTTTTAAACATAAACAAATCCTTGCCCCACCCCCATATTCTTCTTAGATTTCGAGTATTTGCGCCGTTACCAGTTATTTATTTTATTCATCTCGTTATTTATTTATTTATTTATTACCAGTTATTTATTTATTTTATTATATTTTATTTATTTTATACAATTTAACTCGATAAAATACAGACTGAGAATGATATTTTGGCATATCCTTATTCCATAGTTTTTCGTGATTTCACAGATAAAATGCACGAGTTTCAGTTCTAATTCAAAACTAATTTTCAAAACTAGAAAAACAAAATTCAACCAAGCGTGATCAGTTTTGCTTATTTTCCAGCGCAAAAAAAGGAAAAATCATATAAACAACACACACTTGAATTTAAAATATTTAGGTGGCCGTGGCTTCCGCAAAAACTTAACTAATGCAAAACTTATCTTCAAAACGAAACCAACAAACTTTAACAACGTGAAAAATCAACCATTCACGCATGAATTTTACTGGGTCGAATTTTTGAGTAAAGCGAATCAATTTCTGTCTTTTAAGATTACGTAAATGAAATCTCACGAAATATAAATGAGTAAGATGAGTGCTATGAGCTAAGCATTTCTCGAAATGAGTTTTGTGAAATTGAGCTTTGACATAGGTTTAAATTCGAATGTATAATGAGAATCATTTTTTATTCTTTTTGCTCTTTTATCTATAAGATAGTCTTTACTTTTGCCCTATGTTCGGAAGTATGGACGAGAGTGGGGGTCATGTGATCTATGAGTGTGAAGAATTGAGTCAGTTGAGAAATGAAGTGCATAGAAAGTGTATGTTTGATGAGAGGTGGCTGGTGAATGTAATGAGGGATGAATTTTTTGCGAGTATTAAACATTTAGGACAATTTCCAAGGTTGGCAATAGAGCACAGAAGAAGACTTTTGTTTTTCTTTGTTTATGTTATGCTTTTGTAATTTAAACTACTTAAGAGTGAATTTTCTTTTCTGTTTTGTATTGCGATAGCTCTAGGGCTTTTAGCGCAATAAAATTTACTTACATGCTTACTTACTATAATACTTTTGAGGGACAGTTTGATAGCCCTGGCAATACTTTTATTGGTACTTTTCTGTTATATGAAACTAAGAGATGAAAGAAAACAATAAATGAAAAATTAAATTAAAAAAAGGTGAGAAAACAAGGATTTTGTCAGCCAGTGGCAAAACATGAAGACGATGAACAAGCAAATATTTCGACAAAGACCTCCGCCAAGTCGTTCTCTGCTATATATAAAAAAAAATAACCTTTCGAATTTTTTCTTCGTCTTCATGTTTTGCCACTGGCTGACAAAATCCTCATTTTCTCACCTTTTTTTAATTTTATTTTTCGTTTATTATTTCCTTTCCTCTCTTAGTTTCAAGTCATATATAGCCAGTGTGGTCTTAGAATGTATTTACTTTTCTGTTATAGCGACCCCACTCAAGAAGTGAAGTTAAGTTAATCCTAATGAAGAATACCAAATATGATGAAAATATAGTACTTTAGAAAAAAGTTTGGGTTATACATTTGCACATTAGGTGGGTTAGGGGTAAAGTACAGCAGGTCTGCATGCAAAATGTTTCAGCTATAATTATTCTGCATATTCTGGAGTAAGAATTGTTTTCTAACTTCATATTGTCCAAATACTTTAAACCCCCTCCAACCCCTAATGTGCAAATATATAGCCCAACTTATACAAGTCTAAAGTATTTTGTCACCCACCACTTGTTTTTCACTGAGCGTAAGCTAATTATCTCTTAATACAGACAGCTGAAAAACTGGTTCTAAGTTTTTTCTCGAGTTTGACACAGCGTAATTCTCGAGTGGGGTTGCTATAACAGAAAAGTGCCCTTTTATTTAGTAAAACAAAAGTCAGTTTGCGGGTATCAAAATTGATACTCAACAATTTTGAACTTTTCTGTCTCCTAAAATGGATCCAGACTTTATTCAATTTTTGCGAAAGTCCTGAAATCAAACATTTTGCATTTATATTTTGACCAATTGTTCTACATTGTTATTACGTATTATTTCATAAATTAAGTTGTTTTTAGCAAAGATCATCAGCTCGATTGGATCCAACGGTGCCGAGTTGGATGGTGTTAACCTGAACAATATTCCACCAATTCTGGTGGGCATTCTTCCTGTGATAGTGCACCTAATAAATTTATCAATGTAGAAGGGAGTTTTTCCTAAATTATAGAAAACAGCAAAGAATCTCCCTCTCTACAAAGGGGGACACTCAAATGGATATATCGAACTGGGGGCCTATTTCTATTTTGCCAGTGTTTTGAAAGTTTATAAAAGTTATCTATGGAAGACTTTAAGATCACCTCACGAGCCTGCATGCGTTGTATGATGGCCAGTTCAGATTCCGAAAGGTGTTGTACAACATGTTTTTGAAAATGTTAACTTAGCTTTAGAAAAGGGTGAGTATTTTATTAGTATTTTTATAGATTTTTAAAAAGCGCTTGACACCGTAAATTTCAGTATTTTATCGGATAGATTAGGAGACGCTGGTTCAAAAGAGATATGTTTGGACTAGTTTAGTTCGTTTTTCAATGAAAGGTCAGTGAGAGTAAATCTAGGAGAGAAGTTTTCTGGTTTTTTTCTGTTTCATGTGGGGTTCCTCAGGGTTCCGTCTTAGGACCCCTGTTGCATTTAGATTATGTCGACAGTATGCGGTTCTATATTCCGGGTGCGTCTATGACATCTTTCGCCGATGACGATGGCACTTGTTGTGGCAGCGGAGACTCTTGAAGAATTGGTCCAGAAAGCAAACAGAGCTCTGCAAGGGTACAGTGAGTTTGTAGGAACTAGCTTACTTAGCATTAACGCGGCAAAGAGTAATTGTATTCCGATTAATCGGACTGGTGTATCTTCAAATCTTCCCAATGAAATGAAAATAAATGGTACTGTATAAAAAAAAAATTATAATTAAAAAAAATTTATAATGTTAAATTAATCATTTTGTTTTTGTAATAAAATTATAAGCTATATCAGATCTTGTATTATCCCGTTGAATATAAAATTTAAGTTAAGTTCTATTATTAGTATTTGTAAAGTATGGAGGTAATTTGAGTTCATGCTGGTTGGCTTAGGGAGGACCGCGACTATGCGATTCATTTAACAGTGTGATATAATGTTTCCTCAACAGGATTGACCTAGAGGGCCAATTATTATGGATTATGACCCAGAATTTGTTTGTTAATTGTATTTGTGAGTATTTGTAATTTAAGTGTAAAGTATTAATAAAACCGATTTGAATTGAATTATATTAAAGCAGGTTGAGGAAGTGCGGTATCTTGGATTCATTCTTGATCCGAACCTCAGATGGAGAAGACACGCTGATGTGGTTGCGTGTAAGGTAGGGCCTTGTAATTTTAAGACGTTGTCAAAATTTTCTACCTTCTCATATTTTAGTTCTTTTATGTTACTCTTTGATTGCACCGTATATAAATTATGGATGCATGATTTGGGCTAGTAATTTTACGTGCAATTTTAAACGAGTACAGATTCAGCAAAATAAAGCAGTGATGTTAATTGATAAGTATGATACAGGAGTTTTAAGTACAGAGTCGTTTTTTAGGAAACTTAGGATTTTAAATGTTGGGCAAACTAGAGATTTTCAAAATGGTTTTTTTTGTGTTTCAGAGTTTGAATGGTTTTGCGCCTGATGTTTTCAATAATTTTAATAATTTCGTTTTAATTTATTTTATCACAAATATGCTACGAGCAATGCTGAAGACCTGGTAAGTGAGCCAAGAAGTACGGTCCGTTCTAGCCATGTGGCAAAGCGCACGGGTTCGGTGGTCTCGAATACCTTTCCAGAGTTAATTCGGGAAGCGGAATGTGTGGTACAATTTAAAAACCGGTTAAAGAAGTGTCTCCTTGTGGGCAGTTGTGGGACTGGATTGCGAGAGAGGGCAAATTAAGCATTTTTTTTTCCTGTTAATCACTTTTTTTTTAATGTATTGTTCTGTAATTATTATTAATATCTCTTTTTTGTTCTTTATTTGTGTTTATTTCAGTCATGATTTGGTTAGTTGTGTACAAACGAAACTCAGAGAAGAGAGAAAGTAACAAGTATAGCCAGTGTGGTCTAAGAATGTATTTATGTTAGTTGTGTAATTTAGTAATTGTGTACTGGTTACGTTTTTCAAGCATATTTGTGCTTTGTTTGTAACCGGTCATCAAACCGGCATGAATTATATTCAATGAAGATGTTGTTGTTTTTGTTGTTTACTAATTCAAATATCGACTTACCAGGGTGCCTTTTGCGCACTTAAATTCAATAACAGTAGAGAGGCTTTTGTTGCTTTCTTCAGGACAAATTCCACCATTCGTATACTTGATTTTTAGAATTCCATCTGAATCTACAAACGGAGTTGACTCCAACGTGCCAAGGCTCTTATAACTAAGAACAAAGAAAATAATTAAAAAAAACTAACGTATTTTCATTGTGAATCTTAGCACCTCATATTCGCTAATAAACCGCGCCATTTATTTTCCTTTTGAAACAAATATTGTACCTTTTGACAAACCTGTTGGGGGTAAACGAAGACCAAGATACCATCAAATTGAATGAGAAAAAGTTACAGGAAAAAATTTAAACTATTTAAGATATCGAGAAATTAGGACTATTCATGCCTAAAACTGGGATTTTTATTTTGGTAGTTTCAAACTTTGAAGTTTTTAAGGCAGTATCACATTTATGTCACTGTTACCACGTTAAGCTATTTAATTAATAAGACAAAGCTAACTCGCTAAATATGACAACACTGTAACAACACTGTGACAAAACCGTAAAATTCAGACAATATAATCTGTTGATTCCCATAGACAAGAACATCTCCAAGAAAAACTATATCTTCTTAAGCTGCATTGTTGTCATTAGTTTTTAGCTTATTTTTTGCAGATTTTTCATACATTTTTTTTAATTTGGCAGCTGTTACTAAAAACAGCCAAATTGCACATGGATGTGTTTTCAATAAAAAAGTCAAATCTGTGATTATTTTTTAATTTGTTGGAAAATATTATAATTGTAAATGTTAATGTACACTTAACCAATTCAAATATTCAGATTTCATTGTAATCTTCTGGTACTTCAAAGGGAGTGAGAATTTCACAAGAAGAGAGAAAGAGCGTAAATAGAGTGGCGTAGAGGAGGATCCTGCACAGTTCAGCCTGTGGTGGCTTAACGCATTAGTCAGTTGTTGTTAGGCTACAACAACTTCAGCTTATTTATAATAAGACTACAGAGAAATCCAAAAGAGCAAAAAAGGCGAAAAGGTGAAAGGTCAAAGTACAGACACAAAAAAACACGCGAATTTTTTTTTATTTTCAGGTCACCTTTTTGGGGGAGGGGGGAGTGTCCTTTACACCAATGCCAGGAGAGGAGGAAACCATTCTTCTGATTGTATATAAGCTATCTTTGCTGACTAAGTCTCAGGTAATACAGAAATATTGTTTATTATATCAAATGCCAATCGACACCCCAGTTACACCCTCTTTGAGTACTTTACGGGAATACCTGAAGGCCCAAAAACACCTGATATGAGTAACGAAGAGTTGGACGCTCGTTCTAAGTTTGCTGTCTAGAAATATTACAATCTTTATCGGGTACTTCATTTATTTTCATTTTTTTTTATTTAGTATATAATTTTAGCATATTATATATAACTAGGTGGCACTGTCTACTTATTAATTGATACAAATAATGCTACGCACACTACTTGTTGCATAAATAAGAACGCTTACTGGAATACCAATCACATAATAAGAAACAAGACATGAGGCTAAAAAGAGAAAATTGAATAAAGAAAAAAAAACAAATACACAAACACAGGACGCAGCCAGGGCGGTCACCAGATTTGACCTCCCCTCTCCAAGAAATAATTCCCTGACTCGTAAATTTGTCGTAAAAGTGCAGGTAGAAAATATACCCCCTTTCACCCTACCAAAATTATTTTAGTACCCCCCCCCCCCATCCCGAACAAAAAGCATTTCCGTTCCAGATAAATCCGAAAGTGCCAAAAAAAAAGGTCAATTATATGTCAAAATATTGCAAATTATCGTAAGAATCCTAAAAGTCCTGATATATTAGGAAGGGAAAAGGCCTCTGGCCCATACATACCTGCCTGACAATACTATTCTCTTACGTTGGGTAATAAGCTTATTTATTAGACCAAAGAGCTTTAGTTTATCTTTAGCAGAGACGTCATTTCCTCAAAATCCTGGTGGGGAGGGGGAGTTGGAGCCAATTTTCCCAAATCAAGTGAAAATGAAAGTGAAAAATGAAAAATGAATAATATATTACCATAAAGGCAAAGATATACTAAAGAAAACTGGTCTGTTTCTGTGGATACTTGAATTATGCAGGCTTATCTTAATTTTGACAAGATTTTTTGCAGGAACAAAATTTCAACGTGGGGGGAGGGGGTCAAAATGAAATCTGGGGGAGACAAACTTGGGTCTGGAGGGGGCAGTTGTCCCCCTGCCCCATAGCAAATGACATCCCTGGTTTTTAGCTTATTTATTGCTGATTCTCCACACGCTTTTGTTTTTTAACATCATGCCTGTTACAAAAACAGCAAAACTACAATTGGCGGTGTTTTCAATTAAAAGTCAAGCTTACGATTTTTCCTACTTTGTTAAGACACATACGGCTGTGAATGTTTAACAGTCACCAGCACATTGACAGCCATTTTAAACAGTCAGATTTCATTTTCATTCTTCCGGCACTTTAAAGGGAGCAATAATTTTACGAGAGGAGAGAAAGAATAGTGTTCGAGGAGGATCCCGCAGAGCTATGTGTAAATCCACCCCAGGTGGCTTACCACATTGGTTAATTGTAGTTAGACTACGGAATTGACATGTTTATATTTTTCAGGAGGTGAGTAATTTAATTAGTCACATCGTTCCATTTTACAGATGACTGATTATAGACAATTTAGTTTGATTAATTTAATTAGTCACACCGTTCCATTTTACAGATGACTGATTATAGACAGTTTAGTTTGATTAATTTAATTAGTCACACCGTTCCATTTTACAGATGACTGATTATAGATAGTTTAGTTTGATTAATTTAATTAGTCACACCGTTCCATTTTACAGATGACTGATTATAGACAGTTTAGTTTGATTAATTTAATTAGTCACACCGTTCCATTTTACAGATGAATGATTATAGACAGTTTAGACAGTTTAGCAACTAAACCTGACAGTTTAGTTGCAGCCAAAGAAAAAGTATTATGTCCTCATAACGGGAGCCATGTTGGTCTTAGGTGGTTTAACGCTCCAATTAGCAATAATAGCAGCAAATAGACTCCATAATTGACAGGTTTATAAGAAGAGACTGTAATCCATGATAAAATTAGACAATTCAAAGATTTCGGGTGAATACGACGTAATTAACTACAGCCATTGCGAGCCGTGTTGATTTAATCTTTGATTTATTTCAAGTTATCACTAGGAGTGAATTCTGATTGGGCTTAGTTTGTTATCAGGAATCTGTTGGTCACTGCAACTTAGAAATTAGAGCTACCTTCCTAATACACAGGATGCCGAAGACCAAGGTTTCAAGTCCAATGAAACTCCCATTAAAGGTTGAATTCACACTATTACTTACCACAAAATTGCGAGCAGTAGACACAGTCCATACATATTTTTGTATTTAACTCGGTGTTTGAAAGTTAAAGTCGACATGATCAATAGGATTGAGGACTAACTTTGGTTTGTAAATCTTTACATGTTTATTTTCAGACAGCAACGCGTGTAAGGGTGAGAGCCATCCCACCCCACTCCCCTGCATATAATAAAATTTAGCATAGTTTTCATGATTCACGAGACTGAATGACTCCCTAAACAATGTAAAATAACAAAAGAAGCTCTGAAAAGAAACTTTGGGCGGGGGCATGCCAAACATACCATTGTTCGTCCTTTAAATAATTCGTAGCTTGTGCGTTTTGATAGCTTGACTAAAAGATACCATGTTCGGGATATGCCTTTGAAAGATATTTTGTTTTCAATAAATGATTTGATTTTAAAAGCGAATGCAAATCACAAAAATCCATAATGTCATCCATTAAAATTAAAGCAACTGCGATATTGCTGGAGGAGGATTTTTGTTATTTTAAGGAGGAGTTGCTTTAATTAAAATTAAAGCAACTGCGATATTGCTGGAGGAGGATTTTTGTTATTTTAAGGAGGAGTTGCTTTAATTAAAATTAAAGCAACTGCGATATTGCTGGAGGAGGATTTTTGTTATTTTAAGGAGGAGTTGCTTTAATTAAAATTAAAGCAACTACGATGCTGCTGGAGGAGGTGCAATGATGGTATTGAGATTCTTCTGAAGTTCCTAAAAAATAGCGTGGAATTCCTACGCGCATGAAAAGTTATTAGAATAACACTAAAGCCCAGGCTGCCTGTCATCCATTATAAATTACATATCTATGATACTGTTAGAGAAGGTGTATTGAGAATATTAGAGAGACTTCTGAAGCTCCTCTTAATGTAGAGCTATTTTTCTAGGTTGAAACTTTCCAGGAAGACGTGCATTCATAATATTAGACATGCTTCAGAAGCTCCACTTAATCTGTGGTAGGAGGTGTATAAGGTATAGGAGGTGTGGTAGGATACTGTTAGAGGAGATGTATTGAGAATATTAGAGACTTCTGAAGCTCCTCTTAATGTAGATCTTTTTTTCTAGACAGAAAATTTCCAGGAGGAGGTGCATTCACAATATTAGACATGATACAGAAGTTCCACTTAATATGTAGTTAACTTTTAAAAATAGCATGGAATTCGTAAGTGCATGAAAAATTAAAAAGAATCTCGCGAAAGCCTATGCTAATACGTCCATGATACTAGCACAGGAGGTGTAAAATCCTCGGAGGTTTCTAAAACCCCTCTTAAAGTGAGGTTACTTTTTTTCAATAACATGCATTTCCTACGTGGATGAAAAGTGCAAAGATCTCCCGATTGCCCATGCCGCCTGTCATCTATTATAAATTAATAAGTATATGTAATGCAGCTGAAGGAGGTGAATTCAGAATATTACAGAGGTTTCTGAAGCTCCTCTTAATGTAAGGTTATTGTTTAAAGCACAGAATTCCTATGTGCATGAGAAAATGCAAGGGGTTCAGGAAAGCCCATGCTGCCTATCGTTTATTATAAATCAATGTATCTTCGAAGCTGCTAGAAAAGGTGCATTTACAATGTGGAAGAGCTTCTTAATACTAATATGGAGTACAGGAAATTTCCAATTTGACACTGGTTTTGATGAATGTCGCGGATTTTCTACGAAAGAAAAACTGGATTTCTGAGAGAAATCCTTCTGGCAGAAACGAGATTCACTCGGTGGCTTAATGAAGCATAAAATCGGCATAAAATTAAGTTCCAGCTCCTCATAAACATTTTAAAAAGATCTACAACCACAATTTCTACCATATCGAACGTAAGGGCTGAGTATTTTCTGATTAAAATTCTGCTTTTGCATGCCATTAGCTCAGTAGCAGTTTTTGGCTCCAAAACCTTTTCTTCAAAAGCAGTTTTGGAGGGGGGTAAGGTATACGATAAGAGTGTAGAAACATAAAATAAACGAAATTTAATGTCAGGTATCAGAAAATCTGGGGTGAGGGCTGCCCCCCGCCCTGCCATGCCTAGAACCACCACTGCATGTGCTAGATGCTAAATAACAAATTCGGGAGGCCTGTCTAATATTTAAAAAAAAAAATAAATAGGAAATTACCTCAATTCTCCATTTGTGATACTCCTCATACAAGCAGCAGAATAGGTTGGACACTCAGCCTCATAGCCAAAGATGACTGTATGGCAAACATTAATAAGGTAGTTAGTGTTGTTATGTTCCGCTTCATGGTTTGACGAGACGGATTTCAGACGCGATAAATCATATGTGCTTCCTTTGCCGTCTGTCGCCTTACAACCAATACTCCTGTAAATCAGTAATGTTTCGGGATAAATATTTTAATGATGTTATTAATGCACTCACTTAAAAGTTCACAGAAGGAATTTTGAACGCAAGTGTCTAATGAGGTCATTTACTGAACCCACTTAAAGGGTTACAGACGGCATTTTGGGTGTAATGAGTTGATTGACTGCACCCACTAGGGCAAAATTCATCTTCTGAATTTCCCGGCATATTTTTATGAAAATTCATGTTTATAAAAGCTGATTTTAAGAGAAGAATATATTTGTGAACAAATATTTTAACGACTTCAGTTGATGCCCCAATTAAGACATCCAGAATTCTTAATCGCTTCACCTAACATTTTTGCACCTCTACATCTTTTCTTTTATTTTAGGCATATTTTATTTTCTAAATTCTTCCGGTATTCTGTTATCAACACTTTATATAGCATTAAAGGATAAAAACAACATTTCAACATATATTAAGTTTGCCTCTGTCAGTAGAGATATTGACTACCTATATACAAATATAACAACCAAACCATAAATAAATATAGAACCACCTTTGTAAAAAAAACGGCATTTTTATAGATAAAAAAAAAAGGTAAATTTCTAGTAATACAAAATGAAAAACCTACAACAAGCCGAAGCAAAAAAACTAAAATTTAATTAAAAATAGGACAAAAAATTTAAATTTGGAACTAGAATTGAACTGATAAGGCATTAGATCTATGTACAACAAACAAAAAGATTAAAGTATTAATAGCGTTACAATTTTTCTTTTCTGTCATTTTCAATCATGTTTTAATACATTTAAGACAGCACTCAAAATTTTTTCCTTCGTTTTAAAGTTTAATTTAAAAATGCTAGCTTCTTTACGGGGATACGGTACGATAAAGACTTGCCCTATTTCGCCCATTATAAACGTTTTTAGTTTGTGTAGTGAACCTATATAGAGTATTGTTGATAGCGTTGATAAAGCTTGTACAACTTATGTAGTATATGCGAATAAACAAGGGAAAATTTACAACCAAAAGCGAATTCCCCCGCTTTCTTAGAAAAACCACGTAATTTCTTTCAATTTGGGCCTAATATAGAGATATTCATTTTTAAGGAGACTTACATCATCAGGAAATATGAATTCTGTTTTTTCTATTAATCGGACCAGAATTGTCTAATTGAAGTACAGGAAAGGTCAGTCCCTAAAAATATTCCAGTCTACCTGATAGAAAAATAATGAAAATCCGTTCGACGGAATTATAATTTGACTGATCTTGCCGCTTTGGGAATTTCTGCGCTGTCACCCGCCTTAACTGACAGACTGGCGGAGAAAAGGTAACTATATTTCAGTGTCTTATTGAAGCAATTAGGTCAAAGTTATATCATAGTTAGGCATTGTATATATATTTTCTCTTACATTTTTTATTTCTTACTTCGTATTAAGTAAACTTCGGCAAGTGAAAGACAAGTTACTGTGATATTGTGCACTTTGTATAGCCCTATTATATTTTCAATTACGACCCACGAGCATAAATTGGATTCGATTTATTGAACTCGAATGGATACTATTGTTTGATTATTACAATCATTTATATCTCTTGAATCACTAAGTTGCTACTTAGTTAAATTCTAAGATAGTCCAAATACTAAATATGGGCAGAAAACGGAACAGCAGAGGGCTCAACTTCAAGAGTGGTTAAGTCCACCGTCCGACTTAAGAGAAATAGATGTGTTTTCCTTGACAACAAAAAAGCGTCCATTTAAAGAGGAACTATAATTATTTTCATCAAGATCAGATGCAGCTGGAATGTTGCAACCTCGACAAGGGATTTTTATTGTGTACTTCGGCAAAGAAGATTTCCACGTTGAAAAACTTAACCGCAACAAAAATTTCTGGCAACACAAAATGTTTCCATAGCTCCATAAATTTTATATGGAAGCTTTGTTTCCAGAAATTGTGGACGGAAGAGTGTCACGCAATATGGAGATCCACGAGCCATTTCTAGGCAAGTCGACGGACAAATAAAGCTCTCACAAATTCAAATGAGGATATCTAGGTTAGTTTCTAGACAAGTTTGTATATATATGCATGTAATTACCCGATACTGTACCCAAATAAACATTTTTTAGCTGTCCTTGTCATCAACATTCCGGTAAGGCCAAGACCCCGGTAGGGTTTCCATCAGGGGCGTAATTTCATCAAAATACAGGGGAGGAGGGGCAAGTTCGAGCCATTTTTCCCAAACCAAGTAAAAATGACAGTAAAAACTAAAAAATAAGCCGTTTGGTATCATATAGGCACTATTTAGTAATTTATGAGTACTATAAAGGTACTAGTACTATATAAAGATAACTTATAGTACTGTAAATGTAAATATGTACTAGAAAAATGATCTGTTTCTGTTGATTCTTGAATTATGCAGGTTTATCTTAGTTTTGACGAGATTTTGGAAGAAACTTTATTTCAGCTAGGGGGGGGGCAAACTGGGGTCTTGGGGGAGGCAGCCCAAGGTCTGGGAGAGTATGTTGTTCCCCTGCCCCATAGCAAACTACGCCACTGATTTTCTTCAAACATGCCATCCAGTTAAGGTTTTTATATATTTATGGTGTCCCAGGTAATACCTCTGTTTTTCAAACATAATTAAAAATATTAGAACGATTGTCACCGGTAAACCCAGAGAAAAACATGGGTTTGAACTTGAATATCAACGATAATCTCTTAAGTTGTTTATGAACTTATAGTCTAAATAATTCCCCGCTCCCCCCCCCCCCCAAAGAAAACACTTTGAATTCAACTTTCAATGATTTTTCGTACTTGTTTGTGCATTAACACTTTTCTGGCTAATGCCTCCCTCCCTAGATGGTTACCCCTCAAAAAATTATCTCTGTGCATAAGATTTCGTTGATTCCATAAAAATGCCAGTTCAATGAAAATTCCTTCTCTTGTACTTTTTTTTTCTTCCGTCGAGATGTGATGCATTCGTAAAACAATTGTGCTTTCACTCATTCGTTAGCAAATGTCAACTTTTGTCACTTGTCAACCACCAAATTCTAGATTGATCTTGATAATCAAGCCCCCTGGAGAGGTCCTTTGTCCTTTGGCAAATTTACCGACAAGAGAACCTGAAAATGTAGCAATATACAACCACATCCCCTTAAGCAAAATTCTAGTCTATTCTCATTAAATAGTTCTCAAAATCATGTTTTTTTAAAAATACATTCTAAGACCACACTGGCTATAGATGACAAGAGAAGAATTGATTTTATTTTTCATTTATTATTTCCTTTCTTCTAGACAAGAGAAGAATTGATTTGATTTGATTTTTCATTTATTATTTCCTTTCTTCTCTTATTTTCATACGTTCTTTTCTGACGTTGTCACACTTATGTGGAAAAATTGAAGATTTTCATGTATGGAGAAGGACATTAAATTGCGTATAGAGAAAAAAACTGGTAACTGCAAAAATATTTGTATATATTTTGACAAGGGATTAAAACGATTCCAAAACCGTAAAAAAGAGAACCCTAAGTTTGAAGCTTAGTAGAAATCGTGGTTAGATATCGGACTTGCTGTAGTAATCAAATATTTTAAAGTAGAGTGGAGTATGAAAAGACATTAAATTGCCTAAAGAACAAAAAACTCGTAATTGCAAAAGTATTTTAACAAGGGATTACAACAATTCCAAAACCTTAAAAAAAAACCCAAAGTTTGAAGCTTAGTAGAAATCGTTGTTAGAAATCAGACTTGCTGTAATAATTAAATATCTTTGAATAGACTGCAGTGTGAAAAGACATTAAATTGCGAAAAGAGCAAAAACGGGTAATTGCAAAACTATTTGTATATATTACAACAAGGGATTACAGCAATTCAAAAACCTTGAAAAAGAAAACCAAAAGTTCGATGAATTATATCATCCCCCGCATCACATGAGTGGATGTATTGTTTTAATATCTATTACGCATACAGCATTACAAATGGACAGCTTCTTGGGAGGGTGTAAAGAGGGAGGCTTTGAATGCATTGGGTTGGAGGAGGAGCGGACGAATCTGTGTTGGCCTAAGGAGGCTCGGTACTGCAGTGAGTTGTTAGTAGTAGTATATTTTTTTCAGTGCAAATTTTGGGTTCTGTTTTGAAAAGTTTTATTTTTCATTTTTACTGTTTAAATTTCAAACCTTTTTGTGCATTCCTCAACTATTTTATTTTCAGTCACCTTGATTCAAACCTTTTCGTAACTCATTAGTGAGGTAGCTCCTTTCCAGGTTTTCAAGATTATCACCTTTCCCCTCTTTTTTGAAATTAAAAATCTTATAACGTACCTTCCAGGTGTACAAGCGGCATTTGTTTTCCAATGAAAATGAGCAGTGCAATCTGTATGAGTCTCAATCAGAGTTAAGTCACTTTCGGTAGAGGTGTCACAAATAAATTGAATAAGGGTGGATCTGTTTGACTTTCCGTCTCTATCACAAACATCTCCTCCGGTATAACTTAATAAAAGCGTTCCGTTTCTATATATTAGGTTGTCATTGTATCTGCCTAGAATAGATGTAACATGGATCACCATAGAAAAAAAAGAGAATAATTTTACTTCTTTTGTCGAAAAAATTACCATGTTAGACACGGATATAGCACCATAGAGCATAAAATATGGATATAACACTATAGAGCATAAAAAGAAAATAATTTTACTTCTTTTGTCAAAAATATTACCTTGTAAGAGTTTGCCCAGAATTGAAGTAACGTGGATATAGCACCATAGAAAATAAAAAGAGAATAATTTTACTTCTTTTTCCAAAAAATTACCATAATCTAGCACCATAGAACATAAAAAGAGAATAATTTTACTTCTTTTGTCAGAAAAATTACCATGTTAGATATGGATATAGCAACATAGAGCATAAAAAGAAAATGTTTTTACTTCTTTTGTAGAAAAAAAAGCCATGTTAGAATCTGCCTTGAATTGATGCAACATGGATATAGCACCATAAAAATTAAAAACAGAATAATTTTACTTCTTTTGTCCAAAAATTATCATGTTAGAATCTACCTCACATTGATGCAATGGAATAGAATTGATGCAATGATGAATAGAATTGTATAAAGCGCCATAAAAAATAAAAAGAGAATAATTTTACTTCTTTTGTTGAAAAAATTACCATGTTAGAATCTGCCTAGAATTTTGTAACGCGGATATAGCACCATAGAAAATAAAAAGAGATTAATTTTATTTCTTTTGTCCAAAAAATTACTATGTTAGATATAGATATAGCACCATAGAACATAAAAAGAGAATAATTTTACGTCTTTTGTCCAAAGAATTACCAAAAACTTAGTACGTGACTGAAGGTTGATTGTTAGACATGGATATAGCACAATAGAAAATAAAAAGACAATAATTTTACTTCTTATGTTGAAAAAATTGCCATGTTCGAATCTGCCTAGAGTTGATGTAAAATGGATATAGCACCGCAGAAAATAAAAAGAGAATAATTTTACTTCTTGGTCGAAAAAATTACCGTGTTAGAAGTGGATATAGCACCATAGGGCATACAAAGACAATAATTTTATTTCTTTTGTTGAAAAAAGAACCATGTTAGAATCTGCCTAGGATTGATGTAACATGGATATAGCACGGCAGAAAATAAAAAGAGAATAGTTTTATTTCTTTTGTCCAAAAAATTACACTGTTAGATATATATAGAGCACCATAGAACTTAAACAGATAATAATTTTACTTCTTTTGTTGAAAAAATTACCATATTAGAATCTGCCTAAAATTAATGTAACATGGACATAGCACCGCAGAAAATAAAAAGAGAATACTTTTACTTCCTGTGTCGAAAAATTACCATGTTAGAATCTGCCTAGTATTGATGTAAGGTGGATATAGCACCGTAGAAAATAAAAAAAAGTAAGTTTACTTCTTTTGTCCAAAAAATTACCATGTTAGACATGGATACAGCAACATCGAGAATAAAAACACAATAATTTTACTTCTTTTGTTGAAAAAATTACCATGTTAGAGCCTAGAATTGATGTAACATGGATATAGTATCGCAGAAAATGAAAAGAGAATAATTTTACTTCTTTTGTCCAAATACTTACCATGTTAGATATGGATATATATATAGGGCAAAGGGCACATGAAAGGCTCAAAAGTAAAGCCTGTGACTGTGACATGCATACTAAATTAGTAGTTTGAGTATTTTCTTCCATCATTTGTTATTTTATACATATCTAGAATCTAAGGCTCAAAAATTTAGCCTGTGTTTCTGATGTATGTACTAAATTGGTAGTTAGAGCATTTACTTCCTTCTTTTTTTTGCTCTTTTTTAAAAACATATTTATAGCCTAAGACTCACAAATGTAGCCTGTATCTCTAATTTAAAATGCTAAATTAGTGGTTTGAGAATTTTACTGTGCATAATAAGGGCACAGTAGTTTCAAACATATTACTTAAGTTGGTCAAATGATAGTGGTTCATCATCGTTCAACCGGGTAGACTGCTTTAATCTTTCTTAATAATTACCAGAACAAAAAAAAACTGCTTTTAATAGTTTTGTTAGAAATCGAGATCAAGAAATTCAAAACTGGATGGGGTCCGGTCAGTTAAACAGGAGGAACTCAGCCTGCAAAGCGAACATTAAGCATAAAATTTTGAAAAAATGGAAGAAAGAATCGGTAGAAAAAACGAACATAGCCCTATGGTAGAAATAACCGCTTTAGCTAAAAGGGCACAATATGTACATTTCATTTGAAACAAGTTGATTTTCAACAAATTAATCTAACAAATTTAGCCTATTTAGCCCTAACTATTTTAGAAGCAATGAAAATAGTTCAAAACAGGAGTATCTGCCTTCTTTCAGAAAACTTCAAGCATTAAAGTTTAATCAAAATTAAAACTTCATTAAATTAAATCAAGTCAGTTTCCACTTTTTTAAGTTCTTCTAAGTACTGTTGCAAAAATTTTAAATCACCAAAATTTCAACCCTTACCAATTTCCCATTCTCTTTGGGATAGACAAACCGCTTTGATGAGGTATTTTTCTCATAAACTTATTTTCAAAGTTGTTCAATTTTTTTTGTTTCCTATAGTTCCTTTGTCCTTATTTTATAGTTTCCTTCCTCCTTCTGTCTCTAAGTTGGACAGTGAATATCTAGCCAAATATATTATGTGTAATAAAATGGTGAAATCGCATTCATAACAATAATAAAAAAAAACGTTATTTGCCATATAGCGTTGATCTTCTGTACAAAATTGGTGTAATAGCATTTGATGCATAAAGCAGGAAAAAAATTTGATAAGCTAAGTGAAAAGATCGAGAAATAATGGTGCTTTATAAACTTTTATTTCTAAGCAAAAAAAAACGTTTTTTCACGGCCTTTTTTCAATTAAATTCAGTAATTTAAACACGTATCTGGCGGAACTGGCACCAGAGAGCCAGCTTTAAAAACTGCCAATCAAGTCCGGGCATGCTTAAACACAAAGTAAATAAGAAAGTCATAAAAATAAATTAGGTTTCCAGATAATCAGCTTTTATTTACGATATCTATTTTGAAGCTCTGTATTTGTAAATTTTGCATACCAATATCTTTGTAATAAACGAAATATCTTTATATGACACCATAGAACATATACAACACAGATTGACTTGACCAACATATAGGAAAAACTGAAATTGTTTTGACCAATATCTAAATAAAACATAAAATATTGATCAGCTTCCTGAATCAAACGAGGTTTTACCTACCGTAGCTGCAAGATGAAATATCTTTAGTGAGAGTGCGTTCAGACGTTAGACTGTATTTGACAAAAGTTTAACCACTGTCAACTTCAAGCGTTTTCCCCTCTGTCGTCAAACCTACTCTAGTCCTTTTACTCACAAAATCTAACAGATGTTTCGTAACTCCTGTCACTTACTTAGTTACTTAGGGATGTTGGAAATTTCACTTGCGGGATTTAGAATTTCTGACAAAGGTGGTCCTTAGTTATTTAAAAAAAAAACTCAATTTTAGTTCCCCAGGACATTTTGTCACGCAATCTGAAATTGCCTTACTGAATAAGAAGCAGATTTTTGGCTTTCAGATGTAGTCAGAAGTAAAATTACGGTTGACTTGACTGTAGTTAGAGTCAATTATAGTCAACCAACGTAGCTCAAGGTGCAAACATAGTCTAAAACATCCTCTAAACATACTCTATAACATACTCAATAAACATACTCTAAAACATCCTCTAAACATACTCTATAACATATAAAGTATATTCTATACTCTAAAATACTCTATAAAACATAAAAAGAACAGCATGGCAGAAAAGTTCATTGTATTGGGCAATTTTTAAAAGTGCAGCATTTTCCAAAATTAACAGATTGTTAATATTTGAATGTCTACCGATAAATGTTTACACAAGGAGTGTATTATTCAAAAGATCTAAATAAAACACAAAGGGCAACGATCAGGATCGAAGTAAAAAAGAATTATTGCTAAGCCACATGAACCAAAGGAGGCATTACTTACCATAACTGAAAGATGAACTGCCGTTAGTAAGACATCCCCCAACACCTTTTCCACAAGTAAACTCAGCCCCTTTGCACACAGTTACGTTGAATTCTCCTCTATCAGTCTTCTTAGTAATAATTTGTGCCAATTTTTCAATGTGATATGTATAGCCGATCTTTGGATTTACCACTGAGCATTTTGAGCCTACTATGTCACCAGTGCTGTCAGTCAAAGTCTCATTAGCTGTCTGAGTGTTTAGATTACATGCAAGACGTGTTTGCCAAGATATTCGAGGTCTACATGCCGTTGAAGAAGAGAGTGAAAAAAGTGTCCTGTCGGTCTTGTCAGAAGAAAAAGAAAAGAATTAAACTAACAGACAATTGACCCTATTTCTAAGGTATCATATTTTCCGTTAAATAAAAAAATAAACAAAAAATCGCGAAGAAAGGAAGAAAACGAGGACAATTAACAGCCAGTAAAAAAATTGAAAAATTATGCAAATATTTCGGTCAAGACTTCCGCTTGACCGTCCTCAGTGAAGAATAAAACTGATAAAATATAAAAACCAAGTTACCCTTTCACCGTTACTAGGAAAGGGTCGTCCAATTTTAGTTTGATGTTTTTATTTTAAGGTTTTATTATTATATTTTTATCAGTTTTATTCTGTACTGAGGACGGTCAAGCGGAGGTCTTGACCAAAATATTTGCATAATTTTTCAATCTTTTCACTAGCTGTTAATTGTCCTCGTTTTTTCCCTTTCTTCGCGATTTTTTGTTTTATCATGATTAGCCAGTGTGGTCTCAGAAATTATTTATAAAAAAAATCAAAACAATTAGGGGCTCAAACTATTTTTTTTACCTCATATCCACTATGAAATTTTTACTCAATACTAAGTAGGAAAAATTACCTTTCTATTGTTTATTTTTCAAAGATCCCTAGTAAAAGTAGCTAACTTTTACTAAGTAGCTTTTAGTAAAGTAGCATTTTTTGCTGACTTTTAGTAAAGCCGCCCTTTTTACCCGACTTTTAGTAAAGTAGTCCTTTTTTGCTGACTTTTAGTAAAGCAGCCCCTTTTTAGCCGACTTTTAGTAGAGTAGTCCTTTTTTGCTGACTTTTAGAAAAGCAGGCCTTTTTTACCCGACTTTTAGTAGAGTAGTCCTTTTTTGCTGAATTTTAGTAAATAAGCCCTTTTTTACCGAACTTTTAGTAGAGTAGTCCTTTTTTGCTGAATTTTAGTAAAGCAGCCCTTTTTTACCGAACTTTTAGTAGAGTAGTCCTTTTTTTGCTGAATTTTAGTAAAGAAGCCCTTTTTCACCGAACTTTTAGTAGAGGAGTCCTTTTTTTGCTGAATTTTAGTAAAGCAGCCCTTTCTTACCCGACTTTCAGTAGAGTAGTCCTTTCTTTGTGCTAACTTTTAGTAAATCCGCCAATTTTTAGCCGACTTTTAGTAGAGTAGTCCTTTTTTGCTGACTTTTAGTAAAGCAGCCCATTTTTAGCCGACTTTTAGTAGAGTAGTGCTTTTTTTGATGACTTTTAGTAAAGCAGCCCCTTTTTACCCGACTTTTAGTAGAGTAGTCCTTTCTTTTGCTGCCTTTTAGTAAAACAGCCCTTTTTTAGCCGACTTTTAGTAAAGTAGTCCTTTTTTTGCTGACTTTTAGCAAAACAGCCCCTTTTTACCCGACTTTTAGTAAAGTAGTCCTTTTTTTGCTGACTTTTAGTAAAACAGCCCTTTTTTAGCCGACTTTAAGTAGAGTAGTCCTTTTTTTGCTGACTTTTAGTAAAGCAGCCCCTTTTTACCCGACTTTTAGTAGAGTAGTCCTTTTTTGCTGACTTTTAGTAAAGCAGCCACTTTTTATCCGACTTTAAGTAGAGTAGTCCTTTTTTTGCTGACTTTTAGAAAAACAGCCCTTTTTTACCCGACTTTTAGTAGAGTAGTCCTTTTTTTGCTGAATCTTAGTAAAGCAGCCCTTTTTAACCCGACTTTTAGTAGAGTAGTCCTTTTTTTGCTGACTTTTAGAAAAACAGCCCTTTTTTACCCGACTTTTAGTAGAGTAGTCCTTTTTTTGCTGAATTTTAGTAGAGCAGCCCTTTTTTACATAACTTTTAGTAGAGTAGTCCTTTTTTTGCGGAATTTTAGTAAAGAAGCCCTTTTTTACCGAACTTTTAGTAGAGTAGTCCTTTTTTTGCTGAATTTTAGTAAAGAAGCCCTTTTTTACCGAACTTTTAGTAGAGTAGTCCTTTTTTGCTGAATTTTAGTAGAGCAGCCCTTTTTTACCGAACTTTTAGTAGAGTAGTCTTTTTTTTGCTGAATTTTAGTAAAGAAGCCCTTTTTTACCGAACTTTTAGTAGAGGAGTCCTTTTTTTGCTGACTCTTAGTAAAGCCGCCCTTTTTTACCCGACTTTTAGTAGAGTAGTCCTTTTTTTTGCTAACTCTTAGCAAAACCGCCCATTTTTACCCGACTTTTAGTAGAGTAGTCATTTTTTGCTGTCTTTTAGTAGAACAGCCCTTTTTTATCCGACTTTTAGTAGAGTAGTGCTTTTTTTGATGACTCTTAGCAAAGCAGCCCTTTCTTACCCGACTTTAAGTAGAGTAGTCCTTTCTTTTGCTGACTTTTAGTAAAACAGCCCTTTTTTAGCCGACTTTAAGTAGAGTAGTCCTTTTTTGCTGTCTCTTAGTAAAGCCGCCCTTTTTTACCCGACTTTAAGTAGAGTAGTCCTTTTTTGCTGACTTTTAGTAAAGCAGCCCTTTTTTACCCGACTTTTAGTAGAGTAGTCCTTTTTTTGCTGACTTTTAGTAAAGCAGCCCTTTTTTACCCGACTTTTAGTAGAGTAGTCCTTTTTTTGCTGACTTTTAGAAAAACAGGCCTTTTTTACCCGACTTTTAGTAGAGTAGTCCTTTTTTGCTGACTATTAGTAAAGCCGCCCTTTTTTACCCGACTTTTAGTAGAGTAGTCCTTTCTTTTGCTGACTTTTAGTAAAGCAGCCCTTTTTTAGCCGACTTTTAGTAGAGTAGTCCTTTTTTGCTGAATTTTAGTAGAGCAGCCCTTTTTTACCGAACTTTTAGTAGAGTAGATCTTTTTTTTCTGAATTTTAGTAAAGAAGCCCTTTTTTACCGAACTTTTAGTAGAGGAGTCCTTTTTTTGCTGAATTTTAGTAAAGCAGCCCCTTCTTACCCGACTTTTAGTAGAGTAGTCCTTTCTTTTGCTGACTTTTAGTAAAGCAGCCCTTTTTTAGCCGACTTTTAGTAGAGTAGTCCTTTTTTTGCTGACTCTTAGTAAAGCCGCCCTTTTTTACCCGACTTTTAGTAGAGTTGTCCTTTCTTTTGCTGACTTTTAGTAAAGCAGCCCTTTTTTATCCGACTTTTAGTAGAGGAGTCCTTTTTTGCTGACTCTTAGTAAATCCGCCCTTTTTTACCCGACTTTTAGTAGAGTAGTCCTTTCTTTTTCTGACTCTTAGTAAAGCACCCCTTTTTTACCCGACTTTTAGTAGAGTAGTCCTTTTTTTTGCTGACTCTTAGTAAAGCACCCCTTTTTTACCCGACTTTTAGTAGAGTAGTCCTTTTTTTTGCTGACTTTTAGCAAAGCAGCCCTTTTTTACCCGACTTTTAGTAGAGTAGTCCTTTTTTTTGCTGACTTTTAGTAAAGTAGCCCGCTTTAGAAACAAGAATAAAAAGCCACATGGGTAACGCAATGCCAGCTTCCTAGAAGGTCCATTTAAATGTGTTAAATTAGATTGTTTGAATTTTCCTCTCATTTGTACGCCCAGCCCAAGAGAACACCTCTCGTCTTTGATATCTCCAATGAATTACCGGACAGATATAGACAGTCCAAAAAAGATTCCTATGCATTACCTTCAATAAGCTGAATGTCCATTATATCTCTCTTTTTTGCAGAGCCAATCTGGTCACCCTTAAGGATACCAGAGTACAAATTTCCCTGCGTTTCGCCAATACTGCCTTCATAATCTCCGTAAAAGTTAACTTTCCCCAAGTCAATTTTCACCCCTTGGACATCGCCTCTCTCATTCCGTATCAATAAAAAGGTTCAATAATTAAAACTCGTCCCCTTCCCTCTCTTTTTATCTTGTCATTTTAGCTTTCTTTTTATAGTCTTTTTTTTTACTAAATTGTGTTTCGTTTTTTTTTTTGTTACAAGGCTAATCTCTCTTTGTATTTGGTTTATTTCCTTTTTATTCTGCAGGTTTTAGCTCTTTTGATATTCTTGAAAACCTTATTGACAATTGATGTTTCATTCTTTTTTTCCCTGACCAACTCTGTTACATTTGTTTTTTTTTGTTTTTTGTTTTTTTTTTCTTTACTATGTTTATTGACTCTAAAGCGCGAATTCGACCCACTTGAGCTTGTGATAGCCAATTTTTAGATATATATCGTACCCCAAACTAAGAGAGACAATGAGTTTGCTTAACAAACCCATACATTTGGCCCACCTAGTAAAATTAGGGTACTTGTATGAAATACCCCCTACCTAATATTCTTCATATATGTTTCTGTGACACTCAATCCTAATGAAGGATTCCTAATAAACAAAAATAGTAAAATATAAAACTTTAGAAACAAATTTGGGCTATATATTTGCACATTAGAGGGGCGGGATCGGGTACAGTATAGCGGGTCTGTTTCTCTGACGCTCAATCCTAATAAAATACAAAAAATATGGTAAAAATATAATACTTTATTAACCAAATTATGGAAACTACAGAGGTACTTTACCCCCCCCCCCCGCCTAATGTGCAAATATATAGCTCAAATTTGTTTAAAAAAAAAAAATATAACAAAAAAAAGGTTATACTTAGGTTCTACTAAGATGAAGAATATTAGGTAGGGGGTATTCATACAAGTACCAAAGTTAGTCTCTATTTAGAGGTTAATTAGCCTCTATAAAAAATTAGCCTGTGAATTACATGGTTTTTCTGCTCTTCCGAAATTTTCTTACAATGTCATATTCAGCCTGTATTACCCCAAAGCTTCTTTATACATCAAATTATACTAAAATAATAATATACATAATAATAGAATAAATAATAATAAAATAATGTATATCTAATTGCATCAGGAATGTTAAAAGAAAATACACGTTAGTAAGCACAAAGTAGAGCGATATACTATTGTACATATACGCACAATGGTATATAGGAGACTTCCAGACTTGTGCCCAGTGGCACTAATTCACAAAAATGTAGGGAGAGGGGCAAAATATATTTTTTAAATCTAGGGGGGGGGGCAATTCTGTTTGTTTTTTTTCATTTTTATATAGTCCTAGTTGCAATAAAAGATGTTGGTAAACATGTGGAAAGTTGGTTAACATGTGGAAGTGGGGTTTTCACTTTAACTCCTACGAAAAACCGTCAGTTTCGAGCCAAACGTGCCAGTAAGTTACTCACAAAGTTTGACTTTTTAGTCTAAAAAAAGTCGTTCCGATTAGAGCTAATCCATTACTGAAAGAGTCGCAACTACTCTCACAGTTTTTGATGTTTGAGAACGGGGCTTACAATATTTAATTGAGGGCTCGCGAAAAAAAACCGTAGATAAACTGTTTGCCAGATAAACCTCGTTAAGCTTGCTTCACAAAATAGTAATGGGCTACAGGACACGGAAGTGAGCGTCAGGGGTGCTAGTCAGGAGGGAATATTTATATTTTACAGAATTTCCCTTATAACTTTTTTTCTTTTCTTCCTTTCTTACCTCATTTTAGTGAGCATTATCTGTTTTTTCTCTATTCCTTTGTTTCTCTCTCTCTCTCTTTTTATCCCCCTTTCTTTCTATATGCCTCTCTCCCACTCTCTTCCTCCTCTCCCCCTCCCTCTCTCTCTCTCTCTCTCTCTTTCTCTCTCTCTCTCTCTTTCCCTCTCTCTCTCTCTCTCTCTCTCTCTCTCTCTCTCTCTCTCTCTCTCTCTCTCTCTCTCTCTCTCTCTCTCTCTCTCTCTCTCTCTCTCTCTCTCTCTCTCTCTCTCTCTCTCTCTCTCTCTCTCTCTCTCTCTCTCTCTCTCTCTCTCTCTCTCTCTCTCTCTCTCTCTCTCTCTCTCTCTCTCTCTCTCTCTCTCTCTCTCTCTCTCTCTCTCTCTCTCTCTCTCTCTCTCTCTCTCTCTCTCTCTCTCTCTCTCTCTCTCTCTCTCTCTCTCTCTCTCTCTCTCTCTCTCTCTCTCTCTCTCTCTCTCTCTCTCTCTCTCTCTCTCTCTCTCTCTCTCTCTCTCTCTCTCTCTCTCTCTCTCTCTCTCTCTCTATACTACTACTACTACTCATATATATATATATATATATATATATATATATAGGAGAAGCAGGACATTTATCTGATAACTAGGGTAAGGGGCCCAACAATTACCCTTATCTAAAACTCATAAGAAGGATTTTCAAATAAAAAATAAATCGATATTTTTTTTTATTTTTCGATATTTTTCAATGAAAATGCCAAAAGAGGAATGCCAAAAGAGGGAGGGGCGACAAACTCGGAGGCAATTGCTCATCTCACCCCTTTACCCCCTTCCCGGTTGAAATGTCAATTCTACACTCCTTTTTTCTTCCTTTCTATTGGTAGCATACTTCAAAGGCTATTACCAAGTTGAACTACCAATTTACCAAGTTAGGCTAAATAAAACTGGATAGCCTCCTGATTCTTGAAACACCTGACTTTTGGCGTTTAGTCTTTATATAACTCAGGTACTAGTACCGTATAAAAAATTATTGGCCTGAACTGCGGCGAACCGTTACTTCTGGAGCCAAATAGCTTATTGTAAAAAACTGCTTAGAATTGTTAGAATAATTGTGAGCTCACACTCATCATCAAAGATCGTTACGAATATGAATTGCCAGTTTACCACTTTTAGACTATTTACAAATGAATAGCCTCCTGACTCTTTGGAAGAAACAAAATACTAGCAAAATTTAGGCTACAAATAAGGAATCCAAAGGGTTAATTTTTCTAATTTTTAGTGTTCGTATCATTAGGGTATTAACTCAATAAAAAGTTATAATTGAAAAAAATCACGAAAAATCATTACTTCTGGCATTGATCCAAGCTTATTGGAAAAAAGAGGTTTGGAATCGTCTACCTAATGAATAAATCATGAACTCATAGAATGAATAATGAATGAATATATGAATAATGAACTCATAGAATCATGATCAGAGCATATAGTAGAGGGAAGAGGGTCCAAATGAATCATGAACTCATAGAATGAATAATGAACTCATAGAATTATGATCAGAGCATATAGTAGAGGGAAAAGGGTCCAAAAGTCCTACGTAGTGACGTATGAGATAGGAAACAACACAAAAACGCTTAGAATTGTTTAAATTATGTACTTACAATATCATCATCAGGGCAAATGAAAATAATTTCCACCGCATATTTCTCATTTGGACTACCACCTTGCTCTGTGCAAATTTGCTGGCTTTCAGCTCTCATAATTGCCCTGTCCTTATCAAATTCAAATTCTAAAAAAGAAAGCAAATGAGTTAATTACTACAGGAGCCTTAGCTTAAAAGCTAAAAAGTGAAAAAAAAAATCACGAAAAGAAAACTGAAAATGGTTCAAAAGGGCAAAATGGTTCAAAAGTGTCAAAGAAACAGAAACAGTAAGGGTAAGTAACATGATAGACTTATTGAAGAAAGAGAGTTTTTCTCCAACAGAACATAATTAAAATACAAAACAAACTTAAAATGCGATAGAAAAAAAAACAGTGGATAAAAAAAGAAAAAAAAAGAGCAATAAGAACCCAGAAACGGGATATCATCAGATATATCACACTTCTTATTTTCCAGTAAAAATAGCACAGCAAGAAGGCTAGGAGTCTGAAGCCCCTCCCCTAAGAGAATCATCTAGCAAAAAGCTCCTTAAATACTACAGAAAACTTCGTATTTTTCGAGTTGTAGTAATCTATTTTGTGTAATTTTCGGGACATTCTTCTCGCTTTCTCTCTTGATAAATTTACACAAATTAAATTAAGGCAAAAAAACAAAGCAAGACCCCCCCCCCCAACACAAAATATCAACGTTTACTCTACTATATATCCCCTCTAATTGTGTTACAGGTCCACCACTTTGGCTTTAATCCGTTTTTTTCCTATGCAGTCGACTTCTGTTTCTTTCGAGAAAGTGATAAGGGTATGACCCCCGCTAAATTTACGAATTAACTAAAAAAAACTTTCCGAAAAATAAGTTTTTCAAAGAAAAGTAAAGGCCATTTTAAAATTAAGCTCAGCAGATACAAATACCTTTTAAAATTCAAACTCAAAACGACCACTAATTACTATTAAAGAATAAATGAAACCCAAAACGAACAAAAATTAAATAAACAATTATAGCAAAAATACATAACAAGTAATAATATCAATGAATAAATAGATCTTAAAGCAAGTAATACTTAGTTTGAATATGAAAATCAAACTTAAGACGAAAAAATTATTCTCCTATTGAAGTATAAATGAAACTTAAAACGAACAGAAATTAAGTAAGCAATCAATGCAAACGAACACACAATAGATATTAATGTAAATTAATAAATAAATCTTAAAACGAGTGAAACTTAAATTGAATAAGCAAATCAAGATTGAAACGAACAAAAATCACCACAAACAAGAGTTTGGGTATGACCTCCTTCTCTCACTGTAAATGTCTAAAACCTACTGCGTCATTGGCTCTTTACTGAAAACCAATTTTATGGCAAATATTTTCTTTTGTACTTAATATTGAAAATAAACATTAAAATTACAGTAACATTCTTAACTGATAAGTTTTCAGCAATTAATATCATTATATATCAAATATGCAGTATAATATATTGGCTTTTTTTAAAGTTGTTAAATACGAATATAGTTCCCTACAAACAAGTGTTTGGATACTGCCTCCTTTCCTAACTGTAAATAAAAACCAAAAGCCTTCTGCGTCATTGGCGCCTAACTGAAAACGGATTATATTACACATATTTTCTTTTCCAGTTCTTACAGTATTGAAAATAAAAATAAAATTACAGTGAAATAAATTCTTGAACTGATGGATCTTTCAAAAATTAAGATCATTATACATCAAATATTCAATTTGATTTTTTTTATAATTTCCAAGACTGTTCAAGACGCATATAGTTTTCAGTAGAGTGCCAATGACGCAGTAGGTTTTAGACTTTTACATGAGAGAAGGAGGTCATACCCAACCTCTTGTTTGTGGTGATTTTTGTTCGTTTCAAGCTTGATTTGCATATTCAATTTAAGTTTCACTCGTTTTAAGATTTATTTATTAATTTACATTAATATCTATTGTATATTTGTTTGCATTGATTGTTTATTTAATTTCTGTTCGTTTTAAGTTTCATGCATACTTCAATAGGAATTTTTTTTTTTTTTTTTAAGCTTGATATTCATATTCAATCTAAGCATTACTCGCTTTAAGTTCTATTTATTCGTTCGTTTCATTACTTTCTACATGTTTTTTTGCTATGACCGCTTATTTAGTTTCTGTTCGTTTCGAGTTCCGTTTATTCTTTAGTTGTATTTCCTGGTGGTTTTAAGCCTGAATTTGAAACCACCTATGCATCTACTTAGCTTAAGTTTAAAATAGCCTTGACTTTTCAATGAAAAACTAATTTTTCGGGAAGCTTTTTCTAATTAATTTTTTTTCGTTTTCGACTGCAAAAAAATTCAAGTTTTAAAAATTTCTTATTCCAAACCAAAGCGTTAAAAAAAAATAAAATGTTCACCAAGGAATCAGAACTGGTATCAAAGTAACAATATCAAAGGGAAAAAATGGGTTTGTGTCACCCTCGGAGTTTTTATTATCTGATGTTTGAACTATTTTTAACAAAATTGATATCTCAAAATTTTTATCGGATAGGTATGGGGGAAAAGGGCGTGGGGGACTAGATTAAGCTTCGGTCTCTTTTGACCCTTTAAAAGTGAACTAGAACTTTCTATTTTCAATCAAATGAGCCCTCTCTGAAGTTTATACGAGTATCAGTTCTATAAGAACCATATATATAACCAGAGTATAACTTACAACGCCAATCCCTGGGCCGTGGGAGGTTGTGTCGACCCTGGAGTTTTAATAACTGATGGTTGAACTATTTTTAGCAAAATGGTCACCTGAAATTTTTTATCGGATGGATTTATCCATCCGATATACACAAAGGTGTAGAGGGCGGGAGGGGCTAGTTGCCCTCTAATCTTTTTTCACTCTGAGAAAATGAACTACAACTTTTAATTTCCATTCAAATGAACACTCTCTGAAGTTTATATGAGCATACCTTCCATAAGAACTATATATGCCCCCAGAGCAATACTTACAACGCCTGCCCCGGCCCTGGGGGGGAGGTCTCGACACAGGAGTTTTTTTATCTGATCTTTGAACTATTTTTAACGAAATGACCTTACGTAAAGGAGTTTTCGTTATATGATCTTTGAACTATTTTTAACAAAATGGCTACCTCAAATTTTTTATCAGATGTATTTGGGGAAAAGGGCTTGGTCGGGGGGGGGGCAGTTGCCCTCTGATCACTTTTTACTCTTAAAAAGGGCACTAGAACTCTAGATTTCCTATCGAATGAGCCCCCTTTGAAGTTTATACGACGACCCCTTCTATATGAAGTGCCTCTGGGTAAAAAAATAAATGGAGTGTGGGGGGAGGCTAGCTGCCCTCCAATCACTTTTGACTCTTAAAAACTGAATTACAACTTTCAATTTCCAATCAAATGAGCACTCTAGGAAGTTTATAAGAGCATCCCTTCCGAAACAACCATATATGCCTCCAGGGAATAAATTACACCACCTCCCTCTTGGTCCGGTGGGGTATTTTCAATACTAGAGTTTTCTGAGATCTGAAGATCGCACTATTTTTAAAACAATGTCTATCTCAAAATTTTCGGCTGATTCATTCAGGCCGTGGAGGAGGGGGGGGGCTAGGTGCCCTCCGATCTCTTTTGACTCTTAAAAGGTGAACAACAACTTTCAATTTCAAATCAAATGAGCCCTCTCCGAAATTTATGCTAACATCCCTTCCAAAAGAACCATATATGCCCCTAGAGCATTACTAATAATGCCTGCTCCGGGCCCTGGCGGGTACCGTCGACACAGGAGTTTTTCTTATCTGACCTTTGAACTATTTTTAATGAAATGGCTATTATAAAAAATCTATCGGATGGTATTGGGGAAAAAAGGGTGTGTGTGGGAGGGGGCTAGTTGCCCTCGGATATCTTTTGACTCTTGAAAATTGAACTAGACCTTTCAATTTCAAATCAAAAGAGCCCTCTCCGAAGTTTATACGAGCATCCATTCCATAAAAACTATATATACACCCCCAGGATAACACTTACAACGCCTATCCCCAGGGCTCTGAGGGGCGTTTTTGTTATCTAATTTTTTAAAAATTTCAAAAACACTGGCTATCTCAAAATTTGTAGTGGACGGGTTTGGGGAAAAAAGAGTGTGGGAGGGGCTAGTTAAACTCTCTTGACTCTTAAAAAGTGAACTACAACTTTCAATTTCCAATCAAATGAGCCCTATATGAAGTTTATACTAGTAACCCTTTCATAAAAACCATACATGCCCTCAGGGCATAACTTAGAACGCCTTCTCCTGGGACATGGGGGATTGTATTGACCCCGGATTTTTTCTTCTTCAACCTTTGAACTATTTTTTTTTTAAAAAGATTTCTATCTCAAAATTTTCATCAGATGGGTTTTGAAATAGAAGGCGTGGGGGGATAGCTTCCCTCGGATCTCATTTGACTATTAAAAAGTGAGCTCGAACTTTCAATATCAAATGAGCCCTCTATGAAGTTTATACGAGAATCCCTTTCCTACTAACAATATAGGCCCCCGGGCATAACTTACAACGCCAGCCCCCAGACCCTGGGGGGTTCTGACGACACCTGAGTTTTTGTTATATGGTCTTTGAACTGTTTAAAAAAAAAAGCTATCTCAAAGTTCTTATCCGATGGGTTTGAGGAAAAAAGGGCGTGGAGAGGGGGGGGGGGCTAGGTGCCCTCCAATATCTTTTGACTCGTAAAAATGGAACTAAAACTCTCAATTGCCACTCAAATGAGCCCCCTTCGAATTTAATACGAGCATCCCTTCCATAAGAACCACATATTCCCCGAAGGCATTACTTAAAAAGTCTGCCCTACGGCCCTGGCGGGTTGTGTCGACACCGGAATTTTTGTTATATGATCTTTGAACTAGTTTGAACAAAATTGCTATCTTAAAATTTTTATGGGATGCATTTGAGGGGGAGCTGGCTACCCTTTGATACGTTTTTCAGTTTATTAAGTCAAGAAAATCCTTAAGTTTCTATCCAAAAGGCTCCTCTCTGATGTGTAACAATTCCCTCCGCTATAAGACCCATTATGCCCCCAGGGTATAGCTTTATACTATTGCCCCTGAAAAGTGTAGGGGGGAAGTGTTCTGCTAAATCATATAATTTACAGAAGTTTCAACTAAGTTGAACAAAATGACTAAATAAAAAAATTTATTGGATGTATTTGGGGGAATGGTGGGCGTAGACGGGGTGTCAGTTGCTTTAGAATCATTTTCGACTATTAAAAACGGAACTAGCCATTTAAATTTCCAATCGAATGAGCCCTTTCTGAAGTTTCTACAACAATGTTGTCTATAAAAAACCTTTTATGCCCCCAGGGCATAGCTAATAACCCTTGCCCTGAGAACTGTGGGTGACTTGTCATCCTCAAAGAACTAATTTTCTAAACTTAAAACTACGCTTATTTACACGACTGTCTCAAAAATATTTATTAAATGTGTTTGGGGTAAAGGTGGGCGTCAGAGGGGGGTTAGTTGCCCTCAAATCAATTTCGACTATTAAAAAAGGTTTGAATTCCCTATCGAATGAGCCTTTTTTGAAGTTTCTACGACAACGCCTTCTATAAAAACCTTATATGCCCCCAGGGTATAACTTAAAACCCTTACCTTGAGGGTTGTGGAGGAGTGTCCTTCTCAAAAACATATTATCTATCTGGAAATAAACTACGCTGAACAAAATGGCTATCTCAAAATTTTTATTGGATGTGTTTGGGGGAATGATGGGCGTGGGGGGGGCTAGTTGCCCTCCGATCACTTTCGACTATTAATAAGGGCACTAGCCCTCTGAAATTTTAATCGAATGAGCCTTTTTTCAAGTTTCTTCGACAACGCCTTCTATAAAAACGAGATATGTCCCTCGGGCATAAAGTTAAACCCTTGCCCTGAGGGCTGTGGGGGAGTGTCCTCCTCAAAAACATATTTTCTATGACTAATTCAACTCTACTGAACAAAATGGCTATCTCAAAATTTTGATTGGATTTGTTTGAGGGAATGATGGGTGAGGAGGGGGGCTAGTTGTCCTCCAATCACTTTCGACTAGTAAAAAGGGCACTAGCCCTTTGAATTTCCAATCGAATGAGCCGTTTTTGAAGTTTCTACGACAACACTTTCTATAAAAATCTTATATGCCCCCCGGCCATAACTTAAAACCCTTGCCCTGAGGGTTTTAGGGGAGTGTCCTCCTCAAAAACATATATTCTACCTGAAAATCGACTACGCTGAACAAAACGGCTATCTCAAAATTTTGATTGGGTGTGTTTGGGGGAATGATGGGCGTGGGGGGGCTAGTTGTCCTCCAATCACTTTCGACTATTAAAAAGGACACTAGAAATTTCGACTTACGATCGATTTAGCCCCCTTTGAAGTTTCGCCAACGACCCCTTCCATATGAAGTACCTCTGGGGAAAAAATAATAATAAATAATTTAACATTGAAGCCGTATGGCCTTTACTATAGGCAACGCTATACAGTTGCCTCTGAAAGCATGAACCACTGGCCAATCTGATGAGTATCATATTATGCTTTTTAAAATTGAGTATAGTTTTTGCCTCGGACTAATAAGGACTATTTTCAGTAGTCGTTTAACCACAGCCCTGCCAGAAGTTGTTCTCCAAAGCTTTTGCAGACAAGAGCAGCAGGGAGCTGTTTCAAAATTGAAATTTTAGTGATAGCTGAAATTTGTAAGTTATGTAAGGGCTCCTTGGCCCCAATATAAAAATATTTTCTTGAAATAATAAATAGAAAAAATTTACGTCCAAACAGGGAGCACCTTCTCCAGTAGTCTGAAAGTGCTTCCATCAATTTTTGCAATCCATTACTGTTTGTGAATTGAGTAAGTTTGATATTGCATTTTCCGTGGTTGGGACTGATGTAAAGAAATTGTAGCACATACACCCCCCAAACCTATGATAAATATCTTGCTGCTATAGAAACTGGATATTTCCCATTGCTCCGTTATTAGTAGTGATATTAGAAAGTTGGCCCACGGCAAGATAATCAAGCTTTGAGAGGAGATAAAATTACCTTTTCAACACTGATCAATAGCCTACTTGTTGAAAAGCTGCCGAATGTATTGCATCAGTCTTTTGTAAAAAATTTGTTTATGAGGCAGATCTTATTGAAAATTTAGGGGTGGGGAGGGGGGGGGGGGTGAGAACTTCTTTTTTCTTTTACCCACTGGTAAAAAAATATGTATAATGACTATGATCCAAAACCAGCTAATGCCTGATTTATTGGAAAAACAAGCTGAAGACAAAAGATTCAACCCCTTTGATGGTGATAATTTGAGATAGGAAAGGTCCAACCTTTCCTATCTCAAATTTTTGGCAAGAAGGTAGACATACAGGATCTTTCTGAACATGAACCATCCGAGAGCTTTTAATGTGTGTGACTGGCAGACCCAAGAGGGTCCTAGGTGCTCCAACATTCCTAGACCCTCCTACCTCCAACTTTTAAGCAAAATAATAGGCATGTCACATCTTGTTTAAATCGACTACATTTGATTTGAGTAAAAAAAGGACCCAAGGCCCTTCCACCAAAACAACCCCCTTCCCCACAGACTTTTAGCAGAGACTTTTAAGATCCATACCTGGAGGCAATAAGGCATTGTGGCATGAGATTCGACATTGTGAGTCCACTCATAATAAGAATAATACTTTCCACACTAGAGTGTCCAACTTTATTTTAAGTTTGACATGAGTATACTTATAACCAAGTAGGCATTAATCTAAATTTCTGACCATTAATCATGATAGCGACGCTAATTATAAACAAGAATAGAAAGGTATCTTCAGGGGCAAAGTAGGGCAGTTTGTGATTATTGGGCTATCTTCTATTCGTTTCTGATGCATTCTAGGATGGAGAAATTTGTCTTCGCCCAAATACATACACAGTGATTGTAAACAATGATGTAGCATTACGACGTAGTTTTGCAATTGTTAGTAGTGTTTAGTACAGTAATTATTGGGGATAGACACAGTATCAAATTTTTCTAACCATCAAATACATTAGGAATAAATAGCAAATGTTTTGTTTCGAGACAAAAAAGCATAGCCTCAGATTGTACATTATATTGTGCATTTATTGAAGCAACAACATGGATTGGGTTAGGTTTTATGTTGATATTGCCGCATTAGGTTGTACACATGGTGCATTTGAGAATAAATTGTGTTTTGAGATCATAAAGCATTTTAGGACCGTTTGTTCTTAAGAAATAATTTAAAATACCATTTTAAAAGCTTAGGGGATTGAGAATCAAGACATCTAATCGATGATGAAAACAAAAAACAAGAATAAGTCACTCCCACAAAGTTTTTTTTTCTTTTTTTTTGACAAGACCAACTCAAAGGTTGTTGCAACAGTTTGCTTTGCCCTAGTGACGTTAATCCCATTATAATTACATTTAACCCTAAATTTAATAATAATTCATTATAATATACAACATATGATAGATATTTAGATAGATAGATATTTATTTCGAGAAATTACTATCACAAGTCCTGAAGGGCCAAATTCGAATTTCGAAGTCCATAAAAAAGCAAATAAACACGAAAATCATAACAAAAGCACAACAACTAAAAAATTGGCAAACAATGCAAAAAAAAAATCGAAATGCTATATGATTTCTTTGTCACTTATATTAAAAACTGCAAAATGGCAACTAGTTAAAAAGATAAAAACTGAAAAAAATAAATAAATTATATATTAAAAAATATTTAAAAAACAACATAAAAAGGGGATAGGGGAAAAAAAAAGTAAAAAGTAAAACGAGCTGTTTCTTTTATCATGTAAGAGATAAGATAAAATTTATGTAGATATTAATAACTATTTATTATATCAGTAAAAAAAGGATAAAAGATTTACTATACCTATGAATACAAAATAAATATCTCAAAAGAATCATATATATATATATATATATATATATATATATATATATATATATATATATATATATATATATATATATATATATATATATATATATATATATACATATATATATATATATATATATATATATATATATACAATACATAAAATGAATGCCATAATATACTAACAATCAATTCGCTAATAAATAAGCGGGCAAAGTATAGTCAAGGGCAAAGAAAACTGAATAATATCCAAATATAGCCCAAAAATGAACAAAATAACGGGGGCACAACAAATAAAAAAAAGGGCAGAAATACTTAACTGGTTTAAGAATTTTTTTAAAATGATTGTATAATACTATATAGAAAGCCTGCTTTGAATATCAAAACCATATAAAGTATTCAGGGTTAAATAAAAAAAAGAAAATTATAATGTTAATGTTAGTTTATGCTGTTATTTAACGTTAATTTGTTTTAAAACACTGTTTAATGTTAATTTATGAATATGAATTACACAAAAGAGAAACACAAAAGATATTGGTGAATACACCAAAATAAAGTAAATAGTCAAAAGTGGAATCTGTTATGGATTTGTAACACCATCAAAGAATATCAATTAGGCTTTCCAGCCTTAGTTAAATTTATATAGTTAAGGTTACATCGTAAGTTAAATTTAACATAAAGTAAATTAAACGTTAAGTAATTTCGTATGGAAGCATTAAATATACTTTGGCTAAATTTATTTATATATGAAACTTGGGAAGACAAAAATTTATTTAAACAAAATAGCAAACAAAACTATACTTGCATGCAGAGGAAAATATTTGGAGGTAGGTCAAAACATTGTGTAAGGTTTAAATGACTCCCCCCACTGGTGGATCCAGGGGGGTCTGGGTCCCCCAAGATTTTTTCTGGTGCCCTCTTTCCCTCTTTTTTTCACTCTTTTTTTATAATAAATTTGTCAATTTGGTCAATTATTAGCACCTTTGTCACATTGCCCCCCCCAAGATTTTTCTCATTGTCGCCCTGGCCACAGTGCCCCCACCCCCAAGATTTTGCTCTAGATACGCCCCGAACTCCCCCCACCTAAAGAAATGAAAAGTATATTCTGAAATAACCCCTTTTTTCCACATTCCTGTTATACGATTCCCCCTTATCCCAAAGGTTTGAGCTATCTACCCATATTATAAAAGCTGCCTTTGAACAATAAAAACTATCATGTTTTTTTCTATAATAAGATAAAGTATCCTCTCTGTACTATTGAACTATAGTTCCTACATTTTGCAGCCTATGCCTTTCAGTGTTAACAAAGATCCTTTCTCAGCTACCATAATACCACTGAACACTCTCTTTGTACACTTAATCTTTGCCAATTTTACCATATTTTGTACAGAAGAAGTAGAAGACTTTCTATTTGTGCTTGAACTTTAATGTTTAAACTTGAGACTACGTCATTCAGCAGACAAAAACACATATGATGGGATACCTTTCAAGCCTTGCATTTACCCTTCCAAGTCAAAGAGATAGGCAGAGCTAGAGTGGTAGTACACCCCCCCCCCGGAAACTCGTAACCCCTTGAAAACTCCTCGGAACTCCCTGTAAAGCAAAATTCAACGTATGACCAAAACTACAGGCCTTCTCTTCCTAAGGAACAATCTGCAGTTATGGCATTAAATATAAAGCCTTATTTTCACAATAAATCAGCATAAAATACTTTTAATTTCTACATTAAATTGAACCTGACAGCACACTAGAAAACTACTTTGCCCAAACAGCTTAAATAAGCTTCTACTTGGATATCACAGACAAAGTTCCAACCAGATACGGTCTATTGGCTGACGTCTGGTCCTGGGTATATCTTATTACCTTATTTCATAACTGGGTATAATGAGTAAATTACCTTATTTCAGACTAGCTACTTTTTTAAATCACAGTCCTCTGTAGGGTAGTGATGGTGAGGGGGGATGTAACCACTTAGGATGGTACCACACTTTTGAAGACGTGTATCAAACAGTTCGTGGTAACGAACTGTAAGTAAGGAGCGACCCGGCTCAATGGTAACCGAAACTCTAAAAAACGGAATTTTGATACCAATAGATACATCAAAAGAATCAGATTTTAATTCTGATTTTAAATATATAAGTGTCATCAAGTTTAATTTTACCTATCAAAAGTTACGCCCCTGAGAAAATTTGGCTAATTTTCGAAAAAAGGGGGAAAGACCCCCTAAAAGTTATAGAACCTTAATGAAAATCACACCATCATATTCAGCGAGTCAGAGAACCCTACTCTAGAGGTTTCAAGCTCATATCTACAAAAATTTGGAATTTTCCATTTTTTGCCAGAAGAAAGATCACAAATGCGTGTTTATTTGTTTTTTTCCCCAGGGGTAATTTTATTGACCTGTTGGTCTTAGAATGACATAGAAGAACTCTTTGGATTAGAAATTTAAAGTTCTTGTGTCCTTTTAAACTGACCAAAAAAATAGAGCGCATATAAGCTCCCTCCCACACTCAGTTTTATCTCAGTCGCCCGATCAAAATTTTGAGATAACCATTTTGTTCAGCATGGTCGAAAATATGATAACTATGTCTTTTAGGATGACTTAATCCCTCGAAGCCCCCAGGAGGAGGGCTGAAAGTTATGAACTTTACCCAATGTTAACATATAGTATTGGTTATTGGGACCCGGCTCAATGGGAACGGAAACTCTAGAAAACGGTATTTTGATACAAATAGATGCATCAAAAGAATCGGATTTTAATGCTGATTTTCAAATATATAAGTTTCATCAAGTTTAATCCTACTCATCAAAAGTTACGCGCCTGAAAAAATTTGGCTGATTTTCGAAAAAAGGGGGAAAGACTCCCTAAAAGTTATAGAACCTTAATGAAAATCACACCATCATATTCCGCGTATCAGAGAACCCTACTGTAGAGGTTTCAAGATCCTGTCTACAAAAATGTGGAATTTTGCATTTTTTGCCAGAAGAAAGATCACGGGTGCGTGTTTATTTTTATTTATTTTTTTTCCCAGGGGTGATCGTATCGACCCAGCGGCCCTAGAATATCTTGGGAGGGACCATTGGAATGGAAATTAAAAGTTCTAGTGCCCTTTTTAAGTGACCAAAAAAAAATGGAGGGCAACTAGGCCCCCTCCCACGCTCATTGTTTTCCCAAAGTCACCTGATCAAAATTTTGAGATAGCCATTTTGTTCAGCATCTTCGAAAATATTATAAGTATATCTTTTAGGAGGACTTAATCCCCCGAAGCTCCCGGGAGGAGGGCTGAAAGTTATGAACTTTACCCAATGTTAACATATAGTAGGGTGAATCGGGGAAAGTCCGACACCTTAACATGTTTTTTTTTGTTAAATTGACTCTCAAGATTTTTTTTTAGGAGTATCTCATATCATCTTCAATCAACCTTTTTTTTTACAACAGTTTCCCATATTATTCACTTTCTGATTTTCCCATATACTGTGCTTGTAGCCCATTACCAGGTCTCAAAGTTGGTGCAGTCTGCTATGTTGGACTTACCCCAGCTTTGGGGGAAGTGCAACATATCCTACCAGCTTTTTTCAACAATATGTCAAAAATAATATGACTTCACCATCTTAAAGGGCATCAAGGAATCAGTATAAGTCCATAAGCAAACAATTTTTATGTCAAACTGACTGGCATCAAAAGGCCAGACCATACTTTTTTCTGCTGCTGTGGGGTAACTCCGACAGTGTCGGACTTACCCAACAGATAAACGTTACAAGTATCATAGCCGAGGTCCACAAATCACTGAATGTAAATGATTGCTTGTATTTTAAAAAAGAAAAACATATCACACAAAATACGGTTTGACTCCAGATACAAACAGTTACTCATATATGTTGTAGCTTACGTGTATGGGCATAAAACAAAGATGTACTGACGCTTGCCAGTAACTGCCTTGTACAATACAATAACTTGACAGTTTTGGGGTATTTCAAACAGTCTGGTTTTCCCACTAAGTTTACTGGTCCTGCAAAATGTATTTGTCATCCACAGTATCGATATCGTCTTTCTTTGGCCAATTGAAAGAGTAGGTGGCAAGAATCAAGCAGTGAAGAAACTTGAGCTTAACTTTTCCCTCGTCAGGAAAGTCTAGAACCCTTCCTATGTAACCTTGTTCGTCATTCCTTGCATCGTATCTAACTGCATAGTACTCATTTAGCTTGGGAACAATCTTTTGCTTACTGGGTGTCTCCTTGTCATCACTGTCACTTTCTTGAATAGTATCTTGAATACTCTGATCATCCTCATAAGAGCCAAGTTCAAGGCTGATGTCTGATTCGCTATCACCCGTATCTCTATTGGCTTCCCTCTTAGGAAATTTTTTTTTTTCAATTTTATACCCTTCCCATCTGAACTTTTCTTCTTCCCTTTGCCTTTTGCTTTCAGATTTTCTTCCCTCTTAAGCACCTCTAGATGTTCTTTTGATGTTATCACTTCTGCCTCTCTTGCAATTTTCTTCCGTTTTTCTATTCCTGAAACTGATGGTAGGTCGGGCCGCTTGATTGAGTCAAGAAGAATCTCTTCAAAAGTTTTTGATTGGTTGCCAAGCAACTTCTTTGGACTAAAGGTAACAGAAAAGGTAATTTTCTCTAGTTCAGTGTTGACAGTGGTTGTGACTTTAGATGTGCCTGAATTTTCCTCTTACTCCTTTTTCATTTGTGCATAGCGTCTCAACTTGGTAGGTTCAAACTTGGTTTGGTCAATTACGGATGGGTTTACTCTCATTGGAACACTCAGATCGAAGATTCCAGTTGCTTTGAACGACTTTTAAATCAGACTAGGAGTGAAATAGGTATCCCATACCTTTGATAAGAGACATACAAAATCCTTCTTTGACAGAATGTTGCCAGGGTGCTCCACCTGCCATTTCGAGAGATTCTGATCATAAGACATTTTCATTCCCTTGAAAACCACTTTATCGAGAGGTTGAAGCATGTGGGATGCATGTGGAGGTAGCTTGAGAATTGTCACGTTAATTTCGTTTGCAAGTTTTGCAAGAGCAAGAGAAAGCTTTGCAAGTTTTGCAAGAGCATGTGTGCCATGTCCATCTAAGATGAGAAGTGCCTTTCCCTTTACATGAGGAAGAAACTGGAATTCAAACCAGTTCATAAAGAGATCAGACGTCATCCACCCTTTATTGGTAGATGAGTAAGATGCACCAGGGTAAGCTCCATCTACAGGTATCCATGAGGTCCAGTTATTCTTTGCAAAGAAAACTATTAAAGTTGTGAATTTTTCTCCGTTTGCATTGATACAAACCAAGGCAGTTGTATTTTCACGTCCATTACCACCTGTTCTACGAGTCGCTGGTGAGCCTTTGGCTCCAGCAACTTTCGTGTTGCCAGGATCCCTGCAGAAAGATGTCCCATCCAAATAAAACCAGCACTGGGGCTTGTCAAGAATATCCATTGCCGTGGCAGTTTCATACAACAGCTCATAAAAACCATACATTATGAAGGGGTCAGATTGCTGCAAAAGTCTTTTGTTTTCTAACCTTTCTGGTTTCTTTAGTGAAATTTTGTTTTAGCACTTGAACCCCACCCACCAGTCATGACCAGGTTGGTTGTCCTTAAATCTTGTTTGAACTTTGTTCTTGATGAGATAGTCTTGGACTTGGTCAAAAAATTCCTGCTTGCTGAGACCTATGCCCCACTTTTCAAAGTATTCGGAGACCCTGAGCCATATCCTTTTCTATTTCAGCAGGAATTTATTGACTCCTCCCTCCACCACAAACTGTTTTTTTTACTTTTGTCTTCTTCATAAGATGGTCATGCAAGGTAGTGCGCAGTATTTGAAATACTTTCGAAGCCTGTAGCATAGACATTCTCTTTGAAGATATCTCTGCTAGCGCATTTTGTAGCTGAGTTGCATCATATGTTCCTCCAACCCCGCGTTGTGTTTTCCGAACATAATTTCTAGGCATCTAGAAAAGACAAAGGAATTATGAATGAATGGATGAATTTATTCGAAGGGGAATTATGAATGAATTGATGAATGTATTCGAAAACCTGTCACAAGCAGTTGTACAAAAAATTCCAAAACTGCCAGTAGCAGAATTCCAAAAGCTGCCAACACTTTAGCAGCAAAATCCGTGATTTGACAGCTTTTCTTTGAGCAAGAAGTATTTCTATAGGTAAAATTTTCAGAAAAGTAACAAATGTAACTTAGTATAGCTTGCGGTTAGAAATATCAATAGTTTTCTTAATCATATTTAATCATATTAAAGTACTGTCTCATATTTACTCTAATACTGCTAATGGTGCATAGTATTCAAAGTCTCAAGTATGCAGTATATAGCTAACTGCTGATAGTTTATGGATTGAGTTGTACACTCCAATGATACTGGTATTATAAAAATAATACACACCCAACTGCATTCTTAATATTCATTGATCACTGTACTACAACTATAAAAAGGTCAGTATACTTTTACTAGCATAGGAAGAAAGGTCAGTAATTCAATGATCTATGTCTGGTTTTGATGTGTAGTAAATAATTGAGACACAAACTTTTGAAAATAGTGAAAAAATTATTTCAACTCAAGTGAAAGTAATAGTTACTAGGGGTGGATTGTCGTCAGTTTTAAATCACTAGGGGTGGCAACCCTGAAAGAAAGGGGATTTTTGGGGAACCGATTTTGAGAATGTTTATGAGAAGACAGATTTTGGGGGAAATGCCCAAAAATTTGGGGATAGTGGAAGACTGGTATTTTTGAAAAAAAAATGCCAACAAATTTTACTAGGCCATGAAAACTGTCCAGTAGCATTGCTAATATGCTATCCCACTTTTTGCACGGCGGAGCACGACTTGTGTTTTGACACCTTTTCTTAGAGCAAAAATTATTTTATATATAAAAAGGGTATTTTCAGACAAAATCTGCCAACAAATTTGATACATGCCAAGTAGCATTTCTACTTTGCTACACGTTTTGCACGGCAGGTCACAAGTAAAGGTTAAGACGAAAAAAAAATTACAAGGGAGAAAGATAAACGAAAGCAGGCACAGAACTGCAATACATGAATGATCAACACAACACTACATTCCACTAAGTTAGTAGAGCCATATAAGGATGGTTACTGGCTTCAACCTTTATTATCTAAAGCTTAGAATCTGTTCTACCATTTAAAATATCCATCTTTGGTAACATGGGGTAAGTCCGACACCCCAGCCAAACTTCCCCCGGAGGGGGTAAGACCGACATGTCGGACTTTCCCCAGATGGGCTTTTTTGGGGGTAAGTCCGACACCCCTCGTATCTCTTCAACTAATAACATTAGCTTGTTTTAAAAAATCGGGAAGATGATCCTGGTCTTCTAGTTTATAAGAAATGAAAAAAAAATTCTCTATCTCTCTTACTTTATAATCTGCATAAGTTAAATTAAAGTCAGTTACCTGTGTTCCTAAAAAAACGCCGTCCAAAAAACTTCAAAACCCTCTGAACAGAAGGCGTACTAACTCTACCAGAAGTTGATGGCACTGTTGCCTACTGCTACTAATATGGAAGAAAATATGAAAGCCTCCCACAGATACAATGGACCATAGACAAATTGAAGGTTGTTATCGGACTTACCCCACTGTCGGACTTTCCCTGATTCACCCTATTGGTTATTGGGAAGTATACAGTACAGACGTTTTCAGGGGAGATTTTTCCTGGTAGTGAGGGGGGGGGCGGGCGGGCAGGGACTTACGCAGGGAGGGGGCCCCAGGGCCCGGCCCCCCCCCCGAAATCTCAAGATTTTTTTTTATTTTCCCATAATTTTCTGATTTTTCTCACAGAATAATGGGTTTGAAGGATTTGCCCCCCCCCCCCGAAACAAAGTCCTGCGTACGTGCCGGGGGTTGGGGGTTATGTAGGAGGATCTTTCCATGAAGGAAGTTTTCATGGGGGAAGGGACATTGCTATGAAGGGGACGCCGGACTTCCCAGCATTATTAAAAAAAAGAAAGAAATTAAATATAAAAAAACAAGTTTTTCAACTGCAACAGCAGCAACATCAAAACTTTAAACGAACAGAAAATATTACACATATGATTGGGTTCACCCCCTAGTCAATACCTCCCTCTTAAAGCCAGAGATTTTTTAGCACTGTCATACGAGCTATTTGTTCCATTTACCGTCTTTTTTAAAGAATTTGGAACAAAATTCGAACTTTTGCTTAAAGATCAAGATATTGACTAGGTGGCAAACCCCCTAATATATGTATTAAAAATATATGAATATAGAAGATAATGGTAATAAGCTTACCTAAGCTATGGATGTCAGGTATTGTGTTATATTGGAACGATAATTTCGACAGGACCTGTGCCTGTCATCATCAGGTTCAACTTGAACCTGAATTTGAATTTGAACCTGATGATGACAGGCACAGGTCCTGTCGAAATTATCGTTCCAATATAACACAATACCTGACATACATAGCTTAGGTAAGCTTATTACCATTATCATGTATAAGAGTCAGGTTGGCCTCAGAGAATATATGAATATAGAAGTTCGTTACGAAAGTTAATTCGTAAGTTACGTATATTTATTACTAATAAAAACGTTCGTAAATAAAATGAAACAAGTTTCGAGAAAGCCATTTAACCAAATAAAAGTAAATTAATATGAAAATTTTGTTTTAATTATTCATGTACTGTGAGCCAAGATCAAAACCTGCATTTATTCAAAAACGTTCAAAAATTAAGTAAAAACAAAAGTTTTTTTAACTGAAAGTAAGGAGCGACATTAAAATTTAAAACGAACAGAAATTATTCCGTATATAAAAGGGGCTGTCCCCTCCTCAACGCCTTGCTCTTTACGCTAAAGTTTGACTATCTCACAACTCTATTGTTTTTAAACAATAAAAAACTTTAGCGCAAATAGCGAAGCGTTGAGGAGGGGACAGCCCCTTTCATATACGGAATAATTTCTGTTCGTTTTAATCTTTAATGTCGCTCCTTACTTTCAGTTAAATAAACTTGTTTTTTTATTTAATAGCTATTAAGAGCCAAGGAGGGAGGAGGTCAGAGTGTTTTCTAAGGATCATATCGAAAAAAGAAATCAAACAGTTCGTGGTAACGAACTGTAAGTAAGGAGCAACCCAGCTCAATAGTAACCGAAACTCTAAAAAACGGAATTTTGATACCAATAGATACATCAAAAGAATCAGATTTTAATACTGATTTCAAAAATATAAGTTTCATCAAGTTCAGTCCTACCCATCAAAAGTTGCGCGCCTGAAAAAAATTTGCCTGATTTTCGAAAAAGAGGGAAACACCCTCTAAAAGTTATAGAACCCTAATTAAAATCCCACCATCGGATTAGGCATATTAGCGAACCTTAGTTCGAAAGTTTCAAGCTCCTATCTGCAAAAATGTAGAATTTTGTATTTTTTGCCAGGAGAAAGATCACGGACGCATGTTTATTTGTTTTGTTTGTTGTTGTTTTTTTTTTCCAGGGGTGATCGAATTGACCCAGTGATCCTAGAATAACGTGGGAAGGCTCATTCGAATGAAAATTAAAAGTTATAGTGCCCTTTGTAAGTGACAAAAAAATGGAGGGCAACTAGGCCCCCTCCCATGCTCATTTTTTCCCAAAGTCACCTGATCAAAATTTTGAGATAGCAATTTTGTTCAGCATGGTCGGAAATGTAATAAACATGTCTTTTAGGATGACTTAATCCCCCAAAGTCCCTGGGGGGAGGACTGAAAGTTATCAACTTTACCCAATGTTTACATATAGTATTGGTTATTGGGAAGTATCCAGACGTTTTCAGGAGGGATTTTGCTGGTAGCGGGGGGTAGGGGTCGGGGGTTATGTGGGAGGATCTTTCCATGGAGGAAATGGGGGAAGAAACATCTTTATGAAAGGGGCGCAGGATTTCCCAGTATTATATAAAAAAACGATCAGAAATTAAATAAAAAAAACAAGTTTTTCAACTGAAAGTAAGGAGCAACGTCAAAACTTAAAGCGAACAGTAATTATTACGTATAATGAAGTTAATTCGTAAGTTACGTATATTTATTATTAATAAAAAAGTTCGTAAATAAAATCAAACAACTTTCGAGAAAGCCATTTAACCGACTAAAAGTAAAATTAGTATGCAAATTTTGTTTTTATTATTCATTTATGGTGAGCTAAAATCAAAACCTGCATTAATTCAAAAACATTCAAAAATTAAATAAAAAAACAAGTTTCTGTAACTGAAAGTAAGGAGCAACATTGATGCTTAGAACGAACAAAAATTATTCTGTTTACGAAAGGAGCTATCCCCTCCTCAATACGCTAAAGTTTTACTCTTTCTCACAACTCTATTTTTTAAAACAATAAAAAAAACTTTCGGGTAAAGAGCGAGGCGTTGATTAGGGGACATCCTCTTTCATATACGGAATAATTTCTGTTCGTTTTAAGCTTTAATGTCGCTCCTCACTTTCAGTTAAAAAAAAACTTGCTTTTTTTAAGGACCCAAGTGAGCTTTTACAGTGAGATTTCACAAAGCAAACTTCTTTTTTAAAGTTAAAACAGAAACAAATCTTTCTAAAAAGACAAATCCTTAACTGTCATATTTAAACCAAAATTAAAGCACAATACAAATTTTATTTTTTCTCATTCTGACCCACAAGGAAGTCTGACCCCTCTGTGTACAGACAAGATAGCCAAGTTACACCTAGAATATGACAGCAACCATTTAATAACTAAATAAGTTGCCTGAACAGTACCTGGGTCATAGTTTTGAGCAATTTCCCATAAAAGCTCTTCTTTTCCATTGATTTTGTTGGTACAGCATATCCCAAAATCAGAACTACAAACCAATGGGGATTCAGATTTTATATTTTTCTTGTCACATAAGCTAAAATATATTTTGGTGTCTTTGTTATAGTTCCTTTTGGTGTCTTTGTTGTAGTTCCATGATACAACGCCTTGCATTTCTTTTTCCAAGTCTCTAAAATATAATTATCCATTAAAAAAACAACTCTATACAATAAAATATTGATGCTAATGTTTTTGTATGGTGTCACAACAAGGTATACAAGGCATAAGATTTGTAAAATTGAACAGCTATAAGAAAAAAACACAATACATAGTTGAAAGCCACACTTAAGTACTACTTTTACTACTACTACTACACACTTAAGTCACACTTGAGTCACCACTCAAATTTAGGTGCTCATCATAGGAATGAATGAACTTGGGAATTCCTTCTTTGTAAAATTCTGCCACTTGGGTCTTTGGGGGAGCTTTTGTGGGGAATCTGGGGGGTTTGGGGGAATTTTGGGGGGAGGGGGTGTATGTGCACCACTCCAATAACTATAATTTCATTTCAAAGTTCAAAGGTCAAACTCATATTTAATAATCATTAACAAATCAATCAAGTGATGGGGTCACCATCTTTGGCATTAGAGTCCAAAGAACTTCAATACTGCATCCATTAACGTCTCTGGACTCCTATGCTAAAGATGGCGATTCAGTACTCAATCGCATCATAACTGGTGATGAAATCTGATGGATTAAATACGTGAACTGCAAGATAAAATTACAGTCGATGGAGTGGGGGCACACAAAACCCCTCAAAATTCTCTTCCAAGACCTAAGCTACAATATTTTACAAGGAATGAATTCCCAAGTTCATTCAGTGTTATAAGTGCCTAGATTTGAGTAGCATCTGTGTTCATAAGTAGCATTTAAGTGCACCTTTCAACTGTGCATAATAAAAAAATTTCTGTTCAAAAAATGTCCTGAAACATATTATTTGTTAGAAGAGAGAAGAACTTCTGTTTTCCATCCTGTTCAGAATTCTGGGTTAAAAATATTGACTTTAATCCCATATACATACCAGAGTAGAGTAACTAGCAACTGGTTAGGCAGCTCGTTATATTTCAGAGTTTGAACACATCAACCTACAAATATTTACTTTGGCCATAAGTTTGCAGACCCATGATGACATGTTCTGAGTACAAGTATAGTTTCAAAGGTATGAGTAGAGATACCCTAATCACTACAAAATACCATATTGGTAGAGTATCAGCTGAATCTGAACTCTGGATTGTTAAAGCCTTCCAAATTTTAGATTCAGCTTTAGTTATTTTAATTCAATGTTAATAGAATGGTAGAGCCAATAACAATCTCTACTTTTGCCAAATTATTGGAAGAAGTACCAATTTTTATGGAGATAATCACATAGCATTCTGTAGGTAATTTATATAAACTGGGATTTTGTGACAGCAACATTTAAGGCAAAGTAAAAAAAAACAACGCAAAAATACTTATGGAGGCTGCTTTGCTCTTTATTAAGTGCTAAAGTGAACAATAAGAATTGAATTTTTTCTGATGGAAGAAACAGCAACAGATCTAAAAACATTCACTGAAAAATTAGTGCAAACATTTGAGCATGCTCTGAAGAAACCTAAACTAGTATAGACAAGCATTAATGCTAAATAATTGGTAGAAGCCATATCAGTAGTATTTGTGTTTTAAAAATACTGTAAAATAAAACTTGGTAAGTAAAATTGGTAAAATAAGGTAATTCCTAGGAAATACAGGGTAAAATTGATGTTTTAGAGTTACCCTGTGGCTACAAGACGAGTTCAGCATTTCTCTGCTTTTAATGAAGGATTTTAATGATTCAGTTTCAGCTTTAATGGATTGAACAATTCTGATTGTTCTTCAAGTTCAAGTTCTTTTAATTTGCAAACTAATTACACAAACTATAACACTATAATACATTATACAACGAAAAGAAAAAATAATTAAAGAGAGTGCCTACAAATCTGGGCTTAAAAAGGATAATACTCTTTCATCTAGTGTTTCATCAATTTAATTAACAGTCTAATTTATTTCTTTGGTAATCTTGTGCCTAGGTTAATACCTCAACAATTGGACAGTGCCTGATTTTGGACATCCATTTTGAAAAAAAAAAAAAAAAAAAAAAAAAAAAAAAAAAAAATCAAATTTACCACTATTTGGGAGTAAAATCATATTGGCATTGTTTTGGTCTACATTACAACCTGGCATACTTAAATAGCCACATTTAGCCACACTTCTCATATCTTATACATGTTATTCTTCATTTATTTATAAAAAAACACTAAATGCAATTGGAAAAGTAGTTTGCAAAACTTTGATAAACTAAGCACTGGATCATAAGAGCAAAACATTCAGTCACTTTCACAGTCATTAAGACTGTCTTCAACAAAATCTGCTGGCAAATCTAGCTCATCTCCTTTAGACTCGAATTCTGATTCAGGTGACTGTGCCTGTTCAAAGCCCCCCCCCCCCCCGAAAAAAAAAAGTCCTGGCTACAGCCCTGAGGATCATATACCAATTCTACCTCCACCCTCCCCAGTCTCTCCCTTAGAGATAATTCTGTGTTTATCTGAAGATTCTTTCAAAACGACTGCTGAAACATAAGACCTGTTAAACATAGAAAATGATTTTTTTAAAGACACTGTAGTCAGTAACAACTCATTTGGTAGCAATTGGTTGAAAAGCAGGCAAAATCTTAGAAAAGGGCACTGAAATTTCCAAATGACTTTTGGCCAATTGACCAAACCCTTATGGGTATTTAGTATAGGCAATGCTATACAACTGCCTCTGACAGGAGAGTAAAATTTTCACAAACAGGAGAGTAAAAATTTCAATTTCCCTTCTATTGAAGACCCGGAATTATCCAGGGGGAAATGGAGGAAGAGATTTTTCGTGGGTGAGGGGGGGGGCTCCCCAGCTCCCAGGAGAACAACAGCATGAACATGAGATTTCTCTGGAATGTGAAATTTAGAATAAGAATGAGGATATTGATTCTGATTTGGACTCCACACAGTTGAAAATCCAGATCATTTAGTTTTTTTGATGAGGGAACTTTAATATCTGAAGCAAATGGCTTCCCACTTCTTTTAGGAAGGCAATTAAAATTAAAAAAAAAACATAAATAGAGATCTTGCTTAAATAGAGATAATAGAGATATCCTTAAAAACCCAGTTTACAATAACTTAAAGCTTAAGGATTCAAACATCATTTTTTCTTCAGTTTAAATTAAAATCATGTGACCATACTTTTAATGAAAATTAGGTCAGTCAACAAACTAAGTCAATCCCTAAGTAGAGATTTTTGCCCAATCTAATTAGTGAAGAATCTTTCATTTATTCTGGCTTGGTTTGTTTGACTCAGTCTTTCTTCTACTCTGTTAAGAGTTGCTTCAAAAGGTTAGTTTTCTATTCTTTTTTTTAGCCGTGAAGATGGCTGGGCAGAAGTTCATGACAAAATATCTGCTTCTGTCATTTTTGCTTCTTTTCTGTCCACTGGCTGAAATTACCCTTGTTTATCTCAGCTATTTAATTTTATTATTTTTCTTGTTTGTCATATGTCAATCCTGCTTGTAGCCCTTTCTGTCTTTAACAGTGCACAGCAGGGCCATATCCAGGATTTTTGTTCGGGGGGGGGGGGTTACCCGATTTTTTCCCGTGGACTTTGTCTAACATCCTCAAGATGGGTATTTTTTAGACTAATTTTCGACTCGGTCAAAATTTCGGGGGAGGGGGGGTTCAAACTGGGTAAACCCCCCCCTGGATACAGCCTTGGTGCACAGAACTAATATAAATTTCATTTCAACTAGTATTTCACCATTTCACAATTATAATTAGTTGTAGTACAATTTACTTTATCATTCTGATACCAAGAGACTGAAGTCAGGCAGATTGTCTTTTAAATCAGGTAAAGCTATACATATAACAAAATCATACCCAAACCTGTTTCTGCCAGCCTCTTTGCACTTTTGTGCTGTGAAAATTGCACACCCTTGTAAAACATGTAAAATACAAGTAAAATACATAAAATACTGGTAAAATATGTAAATTACATACAACAGGTAAATTATGTAAAATAGGTAGAATACCAATTATAAAGGGGTCTATAAAATTACCTTAAAATACCCCATTTTACCATGACAATTTTACCAGTTACACCACTACATATCAGTTTACTGAATCAGTAAAACAAAAGTTTTTACAAATACTAACTTAATAAGGCACTGGACAATAGTATAGATACAATCCTATGCAGCACAATGCAAAGTGTTATGAAAGGCACATCATCAGAATTAGGTGTCCCAATGCTTTCAAAAAATCCTTAAAAGTTAGAAGAAACATGTGAATTCAATATATATGGTTTTAAGAACCATAAATACTTTTTACATTGCTACTTTGCCATGTCCAGATTCTTATTCAATGGGAGCATTAGTGCCAAACTTTCAAGCAGATTAGAAACAAAAAATGTTTATTCCTTAAATTTAACCTGAGTCATTGATGCTTATGAGCATGTCACAAAACTTACAGAAATGGGTTCTCTGGTTGATATGACATTATTGGATTTTGTGAAAGCATTCAATAAAGTATGCCACAGGAGACTAAATTGTAATTTTCATGCAATAGGCCTCCATGATGAAGTTGTAATTGGATGATGCAATTTCTTATCAACACAAAGCAAGTGGTAAAAGTATTTGGGAATTGTGGATCAATTTTCCTCTCTGAACTGGTGGCATTAGAAAGCAGGGTGCCTTGAGGCATGGTTTTGGGTGTAATTCTATTTAATGTTTATGTAAATGATGCATCTTCAATATGAAGATTTGCTTATATGTGAGTGATTCCAAAATAATTGATCTGATTAATGACCCCCAAAGACTGCCAAGCAGATCTTGATGTACTATCAATGTGGGCAAAAACCTGGCAACTAGAATTTAATATCCAGAAACATAAAATCATACACTTTGGAGTAAACAACCCTAAGAGCCAAAACTTTATGGACTCCAATGATGGTTCCAAATAGCCAATGCAAAAAAGACCTGAGAGTCTTGATTGGTGATAAGCTCTTATTTGATTTATATGCACAGTCTGTTGTACCCAAAGCCAACCAAACTTTTGATATAAAAAAGAGAACATTCTGCAGTAGATCCCCAGAAGTGACTACTAAGTTCCTGAAGAACCCAATCCAACCTAAATTAGAATATGGGATGTCCATTGCTACTCTAGTTAACAAGCTTGAACAGTCAATTCTAGAATTATTGCAAGGCAAGTAAAAAATACCATCTCTCATATACAGATGTAGGTATATGGATGTATAAATGGCATATTGATCTGCAGCCATGATGTAATCCTAAACCTACTCTAGATACAGTTTTTCAAGAACAAGAAGACACCCTCTGAAGCTTTATCAAAAACATACTAATACTAGGCTGCAAAAAACATTTTGCTCTAGCCGTGTGGCTGGCCTATAGAACTCCCTTAGCCAGAATACAGTCATGTCCCACAGTGCTGAAGCCTTTAAGTGAGATGTTGACAGAGATTGGTGCAGTTGCAGGGATGCACCCAATGAGCTGAGCCACCAGCATCTATAATATTTGTCCTTATTGCTGGCAAGTGTGAATTAAGGTTGACTAATTTAAGCTAAAGTACTACTTCTATTTGTTTAGCCTGTTTCCTTTAGAGGTGGCAAACCACTATAAATTACCAACAAATCCATAGGTAAAACAATCCACTTTCTAGTTGGTAACCTATCATAGGTATTCAATAGTGATTTAACTGTTGATTAGCTATCCAAATAAAGGATATTATATTCTATCATTTAGTGCTATATTTTGCCCTACTACGGGGAGGGGCAAGCTTTGATAAAATTTGTAATTAATTCAATAATCAGATTGCTAAAACATAGACATATATTTAGCATCAGACTTCATCATGAATCCAAATGTAATATTTGTTTGTTTGAAGTGAATTTTACCCCTACCTCAAAGTTCATTTCTGACACAAACAAATGTTAAATTTGAATTCAGGATGCAATTCTGACAATAGAGGTTTCTTTTCTGATGCAAATGGATGTTAAATTTGGGGTCAGGATACAATTCTGATTATAGAGGTAAGTTTATTTCTAAGCTACCTGAATAGTTTGTTAATATAAACATTACCAACAGTTCCTTTCCAACACAAATGAATGTGATATTTGGGTTCAGGGTGATATTTTGACTTTAAAGACATGTTGGTAAGATTCTACTTTAGCTACTTTTGGCTATCTTGGAAACAGGTTAGGTTTCAAAAATTAAACTTTCAAGGATGGGTCTACAGGCTAAAGTATGTCCTAGGAAGGTATTTTGAAGTACCTACCTCCACCCCTTCTCCCTCTAGAGGGTCCTGAGATTTGCCTACATGATATTGAAATCCTATTGGAATTTTGAGAAAACAACATTTTACCTTAATTTGCAGTTATCAGTCTCTTTTCTCTGGCTTTAGTTCTGAAAATACAATTCCTAGTATTTGAGTAGAATTTTAAGCCAAATCAATGTTTTTATTTTTAATTTAGGAAAAGTATTTGCATATCTTTAAAACCTTGTAAATTTTGATTGAGCAAACTTGTGAAGCTGAAAACAATTTTGTTGTACTTCATTTAAGCCAAAAATCTATTTTGCAAGGTTTTGTTTTCATAACACACAGATTTTTAAAGGTCACCAAAGGTCAGGACCCTCTAGAGGGAGAAGGAGTGGTAAATTTTTTGCAGTTTATATAATTGACTACCAAGTAAAGTGAACATGCCACTTGATGCCTTTTCTATGCTTTTTACAAATATAATAGTCATTTTTGTTGCAAATGAATTTTAACCCCACCCCTATACATGCCAATTCAGGGTATATATTTGTTTAAACTTACCTCTGGTAAGTTTAAGTTAAACCTGGTTAAACCTGGGCCACCCAGTTAAACCTGGGTGGGATAAAGTTTAAACTTACCTCTCATTTGCATCAGAAATAAACTTTACCCCTGCTCCCCTGATGTGCAAATATATACCCTGAAATGATATATATATATAGGGGTGGGGGCAAAATGGAGTTGAGGTAGATGCTTCAAAATGTCTTACCAGGACACACTTTAGCCTGTACACCCATTCCTGAAAGTTAAAGTTTCATTTTCTTAGCCTGACCCCATTCTAAGATGGTCAAAAGTAGCTAAAGTAGAATTTTACTGGCATTTCTATTTCTTATCTATCTCATTAGGTTAATGTGAGTTAATGGGAAAATTTACCCAAAAGACTTTGTCATAGGCTAGGCCTAGTAGCAACCAGTGCTGGAAGATTGAATGGTGTAACTATTTTCTTAATAGACAACAGCATTTCCTTCAGAAGAGCCATAGCCTAGAACTTTAGGTAAATATCTACCAAATCATATTATTGACTTATTCATAAAGTGAAAATATCACTCAATGCATTTTTTTATGCTTATTAAGAATATAATAATCATGTCTATCAGAAAGTATGTTCAGCCCCCCCCCCTAAATAGGACCATTAAGGGTATATATTTCTACATTAGGGGGGGGGGTAAATTTTGTTTGTGATGTAAATGGGAGGTAAGTTTAAACTTCACCCCCCCCCCAATGTAGAAATATACACCCTGAATTGGTATATATAGGGGGGGGGCTGAAATTCATTTCCAAAAGAAATGGTTATTATATTTGTAATCAGCATAAAAAAAGGCATTGAGTGGTATATTCACTTTATGTGTAAGTCAATAATATGATTTGGTAGATATTTACCAAACTTAAACCCACTTATATATTTAGGTAAATTTTTGGCACTTCATTATTGACTTATGAATAAAGTAAACATAGCCTACTACTTGATGCCTTTTTTATGCTCTTTACAAATATAATAATGATTTTTGTCAGAAATGAATTTCACCCCAACCCCTATATACACCAATTCAGGGTATAGATTTGCACATTAGGGGGGATGGGGGTAAAGTTTAAACTCTCTCATCTGCATCATAAATGAACTTTATCCCCCTAGTGTGCAGTAAATTTTTACCAAATCATATTAGGCCTAGCCTAATTGGGCTCTTCTGACAAGTAATTCCCTGCCCATGAAGGGAATATAGCTTATACTACTACTACTACTAACAACTCACCACAGCACCAAGCTGCCTGAGGCCAACACAGCTACGCACAATCCTCCTTCACCCCAATCTATTCAAAGCCTCCCTTTTTGCACCCGCCCACAAAGTTCCCATTTCCTCTAAATCTTTCTTTATGATGTCCTCCCAACCCAGACGGGGACGACCTGCTTTCTGTTTAGCCCTAGATGGTTGGCCAAAAAGAACAATCTTTGGCAATCTGTCATCCTTCATCCGCACAACGTGCCCTAACCACCTCAACCTTTCATTCATTATAGCCCTAGAGAGTGGTATTGAACCGCATTTTTTGTATAGCCTATTGTTTGAAATACGGTCAGTCAGCCAGGTACCCAGAACCATCCCTAAGCAATTTCTCTGGAAAATTTCTAGCAAATCTTCATTCACTTTTTGAAGTGCCCATGCTTCACAGCCATATTTGACCACTGTCATCACTGTACCTTCTAATATTCTAATCTAGGTTTGCAGACTTTTTTTAACTGCGAAAAAACACCCTGGCTACAAAAAAAATATCTTTACTTTGCATTCTGTTTCTTTACTGCAGCTAACCATGGTGTACATAAATTACTTTGAGCTAAGTTAGTTATACACAATAGCACAAGTGAGAATATCACATATTTTTCCATTTTGGATTATCCTGCCAATGCCAGTGTTATCAAAGCGATTACGAAACTGAGGAATACAAAGAAAACTGACTAAAAAAGCCAAATGCGTTCTGCTTTCCATAATTCTTTGTTGTAGTATCCATAATTTTGTTACTAAAGCATTATATTTTCATCATATATGTTTTTCCATTTGGATTATCCTGCCAATGCCAGTTATCCTACCAACACAGCTATGCACAATCCTCCTCCACCCCAATCTATTCAAAGCCTCCCTTTTTACACCCGCCCACAAAGTTCCCATTTCCTCTAAATCTTTCTTTATGATATCCTCCCAACCCAGATGGGGACGACCTGCTTTCTGTTTAGCCCTAGATGGTTGGCCAAAAAGGACAGTCTTTGGCAATCTGTCATCCTTCATCCGCACAACGTGCCCTAACCACCTCAACCTTTCTTTCATTATAGCCCTAGATAGTGGTATTGAACCACATTTTTTGTATAGGCTAGCCTATTGTTTGAAATACAGTCAGTCAGCCGGGTACCCAGAACAATCCATATGCAATTTCTCTGGACAACATCTAGCAAATCTTCATCCGCTTTTCGCAGTATCCATACTTCAGAGCCATTTTTGACCACTGTCATCACTGTAGCTTCTAATATTCTAATCTTGGGTTGCACACTTATCTTCCTATTCTTCCAGACATTTTTAACTGCGAAAAAACACCCTGGCTACAAAAAAATATCTTTACTTTGCATTCTGTTTCTTTACTGCAGCTAACCATGGTGTACATAAATTACTTTGAGCTAAGTTAGTTATACACAATAGCACAAGTGAGAATATCACATGTTTTTCCATTTTGGATTATCCTGCCAATGCCAGTGTTATCAAAGCGATTACGAAACTGAGGAATACGAAGAAAACTGACTAAAAAAGCCAAATGCGTTCTGCTTTCCATAATTCTTTGTTGTAGTATCCATAATTTTGTTACTAAAGCATTATATTTTCATCATATATGTTTTTCCATTTGGATTATCCTGCCAATGCCAGTGTTATCAAAGCGATTACGAAACTGAGGAATACGAAGAAAACTGACTAAAAAAGCCAAATGCGTTCTGCTTTCCATAATTCTTTGTTGTAGTATCCATAATTTTGTTACTAAAGCATTATATTTTCATCATATATGTTTTTCCATTTGGATTATCCTGCCAATGCCAGTGTTATCAAAGCGATTACGAAACTGAGGAATACGAAGAAAACTGACTAAAAAAGCCAAATGCGTTCTGCTTTCCATAATTCTTTGTTGTAGTATCCATAATTTTGTTACTAAAGCATTATATTTTCATCATATTTTGGTATGGTGACCCAGATAGCCATTAACCTGGAGAAATCTGGGGAAGGTAAACAGGAGGGGTGTGTGAAAGCACAGGATGGTTGCCCCCCAGCCCCCCATTCCACTTCCTGTCTGAAGGCCCGAGAAACGGAGATCAGCACCCCCGGTAGGGACTATAAAGGTCAATGCCGTATTATTTGCCTTTTTTATATTTTGATATATTTCATTGTGATTAACCTAACTTTATTTCTTGAGTGTGGTCGCTATAATACGTAAGTACCTTGAATAATAATCTTTTTGTATCTTCATAAAAAACTAAAAAATTATCCTTACCCACGCAAAATGTTTCTGATTGGCCCCGCTAATGATCTGGTGATTCCAATTAGATTTTTTAATATAAAAACTTTTTGTATCTCCTGTTACAAACTTCTATTCCAGTAAAAATTGAAATTTTATGTCCTTGGTTTAAGTTGTAGTTATATCGGAAAAAATCAGTAACTTCCTATCGTGCAGCTAGACCCCGAAGCCGCGCCGAAAAGGCGGCGGCGCGCCGCCGAAAAAAAAAAGGCGGCGCGCCGCCGAGTTTGCATTAGCGCGCTGACGCCGCCGCTGATTCTATCGGCGGTGGCGTCACTAATACGCCGCCGTTTTTTTTTTTGGTTTTTTTTCTCTCTTTTTTGGTTATCAATATCGACCTCCGGGCTTCAACTGTCATCCCGGCTAATCTGTTTCTTAAAAATAAATACTGTCATCTTGGGCTCGCCATGTATATCGGTTCATAGGAAGGAGAAGAAGAAATTTTTCTTGAAACAAAAATTCTACCTTCCACTTTAAAATTCTGTTCATTTTTCTTTCTGATTTTTCGGATGAAAAGAGGTAGGTAGAAGAACATTAAGCAATTCAGGATGTTGTCATAGGCAGCGCAATCGAGCTGTCTAAGTAAAGAACAATGTTGGCACAATGTATTATTTTTTTTCCATACCAGGGCAATTTGTATCGAAGGAGTTGTCGTAGAAACTTCAAAAAGGGCTCATTCGATTGGAAATTGAAATAACTAGTGCCCTTTTTAATAGTCGAAAGTGATTGGAAGGCAGCTAACACCCCTTCCACGCCCACAGTTTCCCCAAACACATCCAATCAAAATTTTAAAATAGCCATTTTGTTCAGAGTAACTGATTTCCAGAAAGAAAATATGTTTATTGAGGAGGTTACTCCCCCTCAACCCTTAGGGCAAGGGTTTTGTAGTTATGCCCTGGGGGTATATAAGAACGATGTTAGCACAATGTATTACTTAATATTTTTTCCTTTAGACCAGGGCACTTCATATCGAAGAAGTTGTCGTAGAAACTTCGAAAAGGGCTCATTCAATTAGAGATTGGAGTGGCATGTGCCCTTTTTAATAGTCGAAAATGATTGGAAGGCAACTAACACCCCTTCCACGCCCGCCATTTCCCGAAATACATACAATCAAAATTTTGAGATAGCCATTTTGTTTAACGTAGTTGAAAGTTCTGGAAATTAGGTCTTAGAGGATGACAACCACCCCCACAGTCCTTAGGGTAAGGGTTGTAATTTATGTCATGGGGGCACATAAGGTGTTAATAGAAAGCATTGTCGTAGAAACTCAAAAAGGGCTCATTCGATTGGAAATCGAAAAGCCGAGTGCCCTTTTTAATAATTGAAAGTGATTGGAAGGCTTGACATTTTTATAGTAGAGATCGATGTGGGTATAATGTATCATTTTTTTGTTGTTGTTGTTGTTTAGATCAGGGCACTTCGTATCGAAGGAGTTGTCGTAGGAACTTCGAAAAAGAATCATTCGATTGAAAATAGAAAGGGCTGATGTCCTTTTTGATAGTCGAAAGTGATTGGAGGGAAACTAATACCCCTACCACCCCCACCCTCCCATTTGCCTTTATGTTTTAAAAGTAAATATTTCCTTAATATTAAATAAAAATGCACTGTGTTTATGCTAATTCCCAATAAGGCATTTCAGCAGTATCCCAAAAACGACTGAGGGTATTATGTTCAAACTTTCAGGGCTTCTTCTGCTCTTGAAATTTGACCAAATCAAAATAGCGTAGGTGTATCCAAGCTATCAAAGAAAGTAAACAAAATTTTTTGCGAATGTTATCAAGTTCTCCATTTCAGGTCAACTAGAGGAGGTATGAAACTAAATTAAACACTACTGTTTGTGTACAGATTTTTATAAGGGTCTATGTTGTTAAATTTTGCTGAAAATTGTTTTCCAGCATACAAATAGCAGGCCAAACTATAAATTCTTAAAAAACGAAAAGATTTAAAGTATGATTTTCTTTTTCCCTGAAAAGACTATGTCAATATAAAACGAACAGAAATTAATTAAAAAAAACTGTTTCCAAAAAATAAGTTTTTTCAAAGAAAAGTAAAGAACTCCATTAAACAAGAAATGAGCAAAATTAAAGTCAAATAATCTACCAAGCGTAAAACTAACACAAATCAGCATTGATAAATAAATGAAACACAAAACGAACAGAAATTTCAATAAATAACCGAGTCAAACTCAAAACGAGCAGAAATTAACATAAGTTGGGCTCAAAACCCCTATGCCTTCCCAAGGCCAAAACATAATTTGTACTTTACTGACAAAAATACAAATGAATATGTGTTGTCAGTTTCATATACATATACTGATATTTAGTAATCAAAATGTTGATATTATTTGATTTATTAAAGTTATAAAAGTAAAAACATTTATATTTTTTCAGAAAAGTGAAAATTATGTTCTGGCCTTGGAAAGGCATAGGGGTTTTGAGCCCAACTTCTGTTAATTTCTGCTTGTTTTGAGTTTGACTCAGTTATTTATTGTTATTTTTGTTCGTTTTGGGTTTCATTTATTTATCGATGCTGATTTGCGGTAGTTTCCCGCTTGGTAGATTATCTAGAGCTAGTATAGAAATATATCTATAGAAATGGATTACATTTTTTTGCACAGTTAGCATAGCACACTGAAGTTGAAGTAGCCTTAAACTTTGACTTGAAACGTTATAACTTGACCACTTCTTGCAGAAAAGAACTTCGGAGGGTTATTCCGTGTTGATAAGAAAAGAGGGTAAAGGTGCAGTTTAGTTCCTTCTATAGTGTAGGGTGGAGCCCTATGGTGAAGGTGCAGGTTTGTTCTCCCTTATAAAACAACTCATTTCAGCAGATACAAAGAAGAAGCCCATTTGCAGCATTCTGCGGGACCCCAAGGTCCAATACTAGTATCAGATCCCGCGAGTGGCAAGTTACGCTCGTCAAGTTCTGGCTGTACCAGCCACATGTGCCCCAGCTAAACGGCTTTTTAGCACGACAGGACTGATAGTGACTGCAAAAAGGTCAATGGCTCCAGGCAGAGTGAACCAACTCACTTTTGTAACATCAATTGTAACTGAAGAGATGTAACCGCTGATTTAAAATTGTTGGTGTTGTTAAGCCATGGTATCTGATTTGTATACAGTGTTTTTTCGATGTTGTTATTTGTTTTTGTTTTTTTTTTCACTTCCTTTTCGTATGTATTTGATGAACAGGAGATGTTTAAACTTCAAATTTTGAAAGTTATACACACATTAGCCCAAATCATTAATAAGAAGGACATGACTAAACACGGGATTTTATAGGAATAATGCGATGTTAAACATAAACACAATATAGGCTTCCCTGGGTCTAGTGGCTAAAAATGAGAATTCTACTTGGTCTGATCGACGGTGAACATAAACACTTTCCGCACGGCCCAACAAATTCCTGTTTCGTCATATTGTTCTTGTATGTTTTAGCCAATCATTTAAAAATCCTTACTAAGAGCGAGGTTAAACGTGGTTGGTGAAGTGGAATTTTTATTATTATTTTTAATCAGAAAAATCGGCGCGTGGTTGCGCGCCCCCCGGCTAAAAAAGGCGGCGCGCCGCCCGAAAAAATCGGCACGCCAAGCGGCGCGCCGCCGCCGATACTGAATCACACATTCGCCGCCATCATCGGCGTGGCGCGGCTTCGGGGACTACTTGCAGCGCTAAAACTGTAACTGAATGGAAAATCAAAAACTCTGCATTACAGGGACAATCTGTACTACAGAAATCTGTGCGTTTATATTTGCCGTAACGTCAGCAACAACAGAAGGAGCAAATAAAATCGAAATATTAATCGTGATTAACAAATATTAGCTAGACCACATAAAAGTGGGCTACTTAGTTTTCATCTCAAAATCTTTGAAAGGCTTGAGTGCAGCAAAAATGCAGCACGAAAAGAGTATTTCAATAAAACAATGGATTAATATAGGTCTTGTAGGTATTATAAATTGCAAACGGACAAATTAGTTCTTAAGAAGAACCGGTGAAAAGCTTTACAAATCCTTTTAAACCTAGCTTAGATTAAAAGAATTTCAATTATGACAAACAAGTCAGACCACATACAACGACCTCCTTAAGGTCGCTAAGAACAAAGCCGAAGGCCGAGACCGAGTCTGTTTATTTTTCAATTATCAACTTGGCGGAAGTGATAAGTCGACTTGAGAGCTAGCCTAATTAGACTAAACCCAAGATAGATAGTCTCTGCGAGAGGTACTTCGCCAAAATGTGAAAATTGTGGGAAACCTATGCGTCATTAGCTTTCAATACTAAGTGCTAAGGAAAGTTATGTAAATTGTCTCAAAATAATTCAAAAAAGAGAACGTAGACCAAATCATAAAATAAAACATTACGTGTGAAACTTGGTTAAAATTAAGGTTATCATTCCTTTACCATAAATATAGAGCCTAATGTCTATAGAGATTAACTAAAAAAGACTTTTTCCCCAAAAGATGTTTTTTAAAGAAAAGTAAAAAGCTCCATTAAGCAGAAAATGAGTAGAAAAAAGGTCAAATAATCTTTCAAACGTAGAACCACCACAAATCATAATCAATAAATAACTGAAATTCAAAACGAACAGAAATTACAATAAATAGCCGATTCAAACTCAAGAGTAGGGCTAATAACCCCATTGCCTTCACAAGACCAGAATACAATTTGCGCTTTACCAAAATAAAAAACAAAACAAATGACCGTGGATTGCCGTTTAATTGACATATACTAATAATTATTCCTTAAAGTTTTAATTTTTAATGATAATTTTTATTTATGAAAACAAAAAGTGAAAACATTTAAAACGTATTTTGTTGTAGTAAAAACATATACAAAAAAAGTGAAAACGTATATAAAACGTGTTTACAACCCTTGATTGTAAACACGTAGGTGTGTCTGCGGGGGGGAGGGGGCATATGTTAAAACCCTTGACCTGAAGGTTGTGGGGGGTGTGGGGGGTTGCCATCCTCAAAGACATAATTGCTGGACCTTTTAACTATGATTAACAAAATGGATACCTCAAAATTTTTATTAGGTGTGTTTGGGGAAATGGTGGGCTTGGGTGGGGGGGGGGGTAGTTGCCTTTCAATCACTTTCAACTAGGAAAGAACACTAGTCCTTTCAATTTTCAATCGTATGAGCCCTTGTAGAAGTTTCTACGACATTACCTTTGATACGAAGTGCCCTGGTCTAAAAAAAGCATTGTACCACCTTTGCTCTTTAATTAGGCAGCGCTTTTTCGCTGCCTACGATAAAGTTCAAACATGCATACATTTCTCTTAGCATATTCTATGTATAAGCAATGAACGAATTGCCTAACTTACTGGCCTTATCCTGAAGACTTTGAGGAGGTTGACATCCCAAAAGAAATAATTACCGGACCTTTCAATAATCCTGAATAAAATAGTTCTCTTAAAATTTTGTTTGGATGTGTTTTGGCGAATGATAGGCTTGTGGGTGGGGGGGTTGGGTGCCCTCTATTCACTTTTCACTCTTAAAAAGGGCACTACATCTTCCGACTTCCAATCAAATGATTCCCATCCGACCCAAATTTTATACGAATATCGGTTCAATAAAAACCTTATATGCCCGGGGCATAACTCAAAACCCTTGACCCTGAGCTGGAGGGTTGTTTCAACCCTGAAGCCATTGTTATATGCTCTTTGTACTAGTGTGAACATATTGGCTGTCTCATAATTTTGATCGGATACGTTTGAGGAAAAGAGGGTGTCAGGGAGGGGTGGGAAAGTTGCCCTCAATCAATTTTGACTCTTAAAAGGAACTAGAACTATACATTTACAATCAAGTGATCTTCCTCCAAAGTTCACACAACCACCACTTCCATAAAAAGGCTTATATAACCAGGGGGCTTAACTTAAAACTCTGACCTCCAGAATCTGGGAGGGGGTTTGTATTAACCCCAAAAAGCTTGTTATGGGATATTTGGTTTGTTTTTGACCAAATGGCTATCTCATAGTTTCCATCGGATGCATTTGGGGAAAATTGACGGTAAGGGGGAGGGGAGCCTCTGTTCATTTTGACTCTTAAACAGGGCACTAGAATTTCTTATTTCCAATCCAATGAGCCCGCTCCGAAGTTTATACTACTACCCTTTCCATTTAAACCTTATATGCCCCCGGGGCATACTTAAAATCCTTACTCTGAGAGCTATGGGAGGGGGGAAGAGCGTAATCTTCAAATACACAAATACTACACCTTTCAACCACGCTGAACAAAATGGCTATCTTAAAATTTTTAGTCGATGTGTTTGGGAGAATGATGGGCGTGGGGGAGGGGTGTGCCTGCCCTCCAATCACTTTGACTCTTAAAAAGGGCATTATAACTTCTGATTACCAATCCAATAGTCCCCCCCCCCGAAGCTTATATAACCACTATTTCTATAAAAACCTTATATGCCCCCAGGGCATAACTTACAACCCTTGCTGTGAGGGCTCTGCGGGGTTGTCACCCTCAAAGAAATAATTTACAGACCTTTTAACAGCGCTAAACAAAATGGTTATCTTGAAAATTTGATTGGACGAGTTTGGGGGAATGATGGGTTTGGGAGCTACCCTCCGATTACTCCGATTCTTAAAAAGGACACTACCGCTTCTGGTTACCAATGCAATAAGCCCCCTCCAAAGCTTATACGACCCCCTTTCTATAAGAGCCTTATATACCCCCAGCACATAACTTACAACCCTTGCCCTGAGGGATGTGGGGGATTTGTCACCCTCAAAGACAAAATTTCCGGACCTTTCAACTACCCTGACCAAAATGGCTATCCCAAAATTTAAATTGGATATGTTTGGGTAAATGATGGGCATGGTGAGGGGGGCGGTGTCTGGTTGCCCTCTAGTAACTTTTGGCTATTAAAAAGGACACTTGTCCTCACAATTTCCAATCGAATGAGCTCTTTTTGAAGTTTCTACGACAAATCTTTCTATACGAGGTGCCCTAACCTAAAAAAAAATTGTGCCCACATCGCTCTTTACTTAGGCAGCGCTATTACGCGGCCTACAAAAAACGTTTTGTGGACAACATCTAAATTAATATTTTAAACAAATCAGGATGCTTCTTCACTTGATCTCAGGAAGTAGTTGGCTCTAACTTTGCCAGAAGGGTACAATCTAGACAAAATGCTACTGTAGTAGCTAAGCAGACTTCATGGTCTCATAGGTGATTACATTTAGGAAATCATGCTAGGAGTTTTGATGCTGGTTGCACTGGCGCCATTTCAGAAAACCTTGCGGGGGGGGGGGGGAGATCAATTTTAGGCTCCCTTCCAGACTCAAAATTTAATTGCTCTGTTTGGTAGACTACTCTTCAAATTAGTCTTTGAACACACATTAAAGCAACGTAAATTATCTAGATTTTGTCCTTTGCAGCCTGGTTAGGGACAAAAAATTCACTACAAAGTGGAAAATTTACCACACAAATTAAAAACTTACAGTAACGCACACTTATTTAGCCAATGAATATCTCCTTGGCTTCATTTTTGTAAAGTTTTTCACAAGCTTCACAAGATCAAGCTCTTTCTATACAGCCCTTTCAGAGAATATAAGGAGCAAATGCTAAAGTCACTCGTTGTCCATTGTTGTCTGAAGATAAACCTTTACGAATGTCAACACAGATAAAAATCCGTTCATTTGAGCATGTTGTGAGTGGGAGTGTGAGGAAAACCCTCACTACCTCAAAAACGTCAGAATAAGCTTCTTTCAATCCTCCCAGGCCTTTGAAAAGATCTAAAGCGTTTGCCGGTTTCTGTGGAAGCTGTGATACACGTGCACGAGCGATCAGAGCTTGACTCTTTAGCTCCGTGGCATTGATATAAGCTTTACCGAAGTATGTTACAATGTCGATAATCCAATCCGTGCTCATGAAGTCTTCAGGTTTTGGGTTACAGCATTGCGTGACTTATAGCACTGGCAGATGGACAGAAAAACGCTTTCTAAACTTACTTACCACTCTGTCCAAAACCTCGTAGAACTCTCGTAGCATTTTCTCTTCTGTTCTTGTGCCCTCAGATTCAGTGCTGTACTTTACAAGTGTTGATGTCGTCAAATAGTCCCTGAGTCTTCTGAATATCTTCTGGACTTGTTTTGATTTTGCTGGTATGGTTGAAGCAAGAGCGCTTGTTTCCGCAAGATCAACTCTGACATTAACAGCCATCTCCTTAGACTTACCGTATAGGACTCGAAAATACTCGACATCACGCATTGTCTTCAGTTGTTGTTTTTGTTGTGGTGATTAAAGTGCAGGCGTCTCAAATTATCAGATCTGGGGCCTGCAGTTGTTCAGAAAGAGGGTTGATCACTGCAAGAACTTCGTGAATTACATGAAAACTGAATATGAAGGGAAATGACTCTAGTTGATTCTTAAGACCTGAAGCTTCTGCCGCTTCCTCCCTGTCAGAAGATTCTTGAACGACTAACAAAACTGCGAGTATACAGTTATATCTTACCATAATCTTAGCTAATGATATATACCAGTAAGACCAACGTGTCACAACTGTCCTTTCAAGTGTTAGCACGGACACATTGGCAGTTTTCTGGGCCTCGACAAACAATTCGTATCGAATGTTACATACCGTCTGTTCTCTAATATTTCCTTTTCCCGTTCTTTGGAGAGGCATGAGGCAACAGATTCAGCCGTTTCCGTCTGAGTAGCTTTAAATTTGGTCCAGGGAATAGTACATGCTTTGTGCCGGTCACTGCTTTCGTGCTGCCTTCCCAGCCCTAAATCCTACGTCTCCCATCCTACGTCGATGAACGCTCTTGTGCCATATCTTTCGCCTGATCTTAGCGATGATCCACTGAAGTGTCGGCAACAGAAGCAGAATACTGAGTCCTATTCTTTTGAATATTTCAGCCATGAATATGGCTATGGAAATGACTTTACAGGCTGACCGGGTACATACATTATTGGAGACAGTGTAATGTGACAGGCCGAATCCTACGAAACCATGCCAGAGGAGATATTCTTCAAATGGGTGAATTTGCTGCAAATCTTTGAGTGTCTTCAATTTTCTTTTTTCTAATGACCTGGTTTTTGGTTTTTCAGGAATAAATCAAAAGCAACAAAAAAATGTGGAGAAGGAAGAATAAACTAAGAGCTTCATAGTTGAAAATTGAACCCCTCAAAAATTGGGGGGGGGGCGTGCCCCTCCCCCAAATGGTGCAACTGGCTGGTTGGAATGTTTTGAACAAAATAACGTTGTTAAACTACTTCGAAAAGATTGATAAAACGTAAAGCCTGGTGAGATAAGTGTTAGCAAAAACATTCTAAACTTGAAAAATTCATAATGAGTCTCTAAAAAAACAATCTGTATGGTTTTACTCATAAAAATGAATGAAATAGCTATACAGAATTATGGGTGGCTCAAATGCCTGATGCCTGAAGTTGACTGATTATTTTTGGTTCCTAATTCGATGTGGTTATTCCGATTATTGCAAATATCCATAATTTCTTTTGCGTCAAAACTAATTCCTCTGTTGATGGAGAACTCCTTCACTAGTGAAAGAGTTTGTGAAAAACACCAGCCCACCTGATTCTTAATTTGGATTTCTGTTTTAATTTTCAATCTCTATTTGTATATATTAATCTTACATAATAAATGAGCTTGGTTCCTTATAGTATGCTTAACTTTTCTACCAGGATTTTAATATTGTTCCTGTCACCTCAACAGAAATTAATTGGTTAGGGTTGTTGTTGCAAGTTAGTAGAAGATTGTCAGCTAAATTATCAGAAAAAATCTATAGCAAATCAAACTACTAATAGAGTTTTGGTGTACAGTTCAAGCATTTTGATGTGTAAACAAAACCGTAGAACTTGGCAAGCCTTTTTCACCTGAATAATAGTTAAAAATAAATCTTTCCGAAGTATATTTCCAAAGTTGACAATAAAATCCTCCACATTTCCCCCCTAACCTAACAAGGTTAATCAAAAAAGACCCCAATAGCTTGCTTCTATCCGCGCGTTTCATCCTTCGGCCCTCGTAGATATTATTCACTTATAGGCGAACTTTGCCAATGGTAATCTATATCTACTATCTTTAAGCAAGCAATCTAATACTCTCTTAAATCGCGAATAATTGCGAAGTAATTGTGAAAATTGACTCACTAACATTTTCTGGCCAGAAAAAACGGTCTAGATAGGTCTAGAATGCATCTAGATGAATTTAAAGTGCAACTTTTATCATAATATATGCAATGAAGTCATTTATTAATATAAAAGGCTGCATACAGGTTACAACCATAAATGATGTCAACAAAATCTGCGGTTAGAAGACAAGCAAAAGTGAAAATCGTAACAAATCAAAAACAAAAATTAAGCGAAATCTGCGGTTAGAAGACAAATGAAAGCGAGAATCGTAACAAATCGAAAACGAAAATAAAGCAAAACGAAATCTACGGTAGGAAGACTTGCGACAACGAGAATCGCAACGAATCAAAAACAAAATGATACAAAACGAAATCTGCAGTTAAAAGACAAGCAACAATGAGAATTTCGACGTATCACCAACGAAAATAATGCACAACCAAATCAACGGTTAAAAGACATGCGACAATGAGCATCACAACGATTCGCAAATGAAAATGAAGCACAACAAGATTTGCGATTAGAAGAACAACGCCGTCGCGTTGTTTAACTGCAACGATATTTTTTTCGGTAGAAAAAAAAAAGACACACATCCATGGTATTTCTTTTTGCAAAAAAATACCTCATTATTTTTAGTTAAGAGCCTGAAAATTCTAAAGTAGGGCTCTATGATACACTGAAATTGGTGGTGTGATTTTGATCAAAATCCGTTCGCTTTTTGAGGCATTTTCCCCCCTCTTCAAAAATCAAGCAAATTTTCCCTGGCTTGCAGTTTTGGATGGGTAGCATTAAACTAAGTTTTATAAACTTTCTATATTTGGAATATGTTATATGTTTTTCTAAACGATCTGTTTGAAAACACTTTAATTTTCTATTTTTAAAGCAATAGTGAATTCTAAATTTAATCAAATTCACAAAGAAATTAAGTAAAATAATCTCAAGATAATATTACATATTGTTTAAGTCAGTTCATTAGTGAAAAACCCTTATAAACACAGTTTTGAAGAAATATACAAAGAGGACGACCCGAAAAGCGCAAACTCACAATTTTTGAAATTGATGCGTTGTTTGAACAGCAACAACCTGACCAATCAAATGTTCAGAACTTAATGGGATAAAATTGCAAGACACAACCTGTACCATCCAACACGACAAGATCAATCAGAACAGGTAAAGCATAGAGCACGGAGAAAATGTCAAAGGTAATGATGAACGAAGATGAGCACAAAAGAATCTGTGATTAGAAGACACACGAAAGCAAGAATTGCAACTAATCAAAAATGAAAAACTACTGTTGGCACACCAATCTTGCACTTTGCATACATGCCCGTCTTCCCTACCAAACCAGTTTTCGAAAATTTCGTCTTACTCATCGCTCAAAGTCACCTGAAAAAGAACACGTGTTGGAATGAACTTAGAAAGCCTTCTCACCAACTCACCCATTAATGCAAACAAGTTATCATCTTTAAAAATAACCTATTTTTAAAGGCGGTAATAAGAACGATCTTGGAAATTATCGGCCTATTTTGGTCTTACCTGTTATTTCTCGTGTACTAGAAAAGTGTATTAACACTAGAATATATGATCATTTGGAACTGCATAAACTATTAAATCCATTTCAATTTGGTTTCAGGAAGGGTAGATCTACAGAGATGGCATTATCATATATTACTCCGGTAATTAATAGAGCTCTTGATAATCTACTTAAAGTAGCTGGTTTGTTTCTGGATTTGATTAAGGCATTAGACACTGTTGACCACCAAATACTATTGAAAAAATGTGAATTTTATGGACTAAGAGGGGCTACTTTGGCTTTGCTTCATGATTACCTCCATAATAGGGAGCAGTACGCTCACCTTAGTGGATTTTCTTCAAGTAAAAGTCTTGTTAAATGTGGTGCCCCCCAGGGCTCTGTATTAGCTCCTACTCTTTTTTTTTATTTTTATTAAATGATCTGCCAAATGCTGTTGCAATTACTTCTAGAATTAAGGATTTTGTCGATCCTGCACCTTCTGGGTCCAAGATCACTACACCCTTATTTTCTGATGATGCGCCATTGATGTGTGTTGCTTCAACTGAACAACTACTTACGTCTACAATTAATGCAGGAATAACTAATACATGTCTATGGTGTAACGTAAACCGGCTGGACCTAAACATAAGTAAGTCAAATTTGTTATCATTTTTGCAGTCTCCAAATTATTATCCTTGGATTACTGAAATAGCTTCACCGAACGGAATTGTTAAGCGGTCAAAATCCGTTAAGTACCTTGGGATTATTATTGACGAAAATTTATCATTTAAATACCATGTAAAAGCTACAAGTAAAATAAGCTATAAGTAAATTAAAATACTTTTTTCCTTCATATGTTTTACGGTTATTATATTTTCCTCTGATAAATCCGTATATTTTGTACTGTTCGACTGTATGGCTTGGTACTTTCCCTAAATACTTCGCTCAATACGTGTACTGCAGAATAATGCTATTAGATCATTTTGGGAAATAGGGAACCGAGATCCGGTCAGGTCAATGTACAGTATAAACAATATGGTACCTGCAGCTGGATTGTGGGATTTGTATACACTGGTTTTTGTGTATAAGTGTTGTAATGGATGCCTTCCAGACTATTTTACAAGAATGTTTCGGGAAAGATCTAATGTTCATTGTCACTAAACTCGAACAAGTGGAGATATTGAGGTTCCTCGCCTAATTCTAATAGGACTGCTTTTTCAGTTATTTACAGAGGGGCTAAGCTGTGGAATAAGCTTGTCCCAAGTACCAAGGAATTACCCATTAGTCAATCTAAATCTGAGCTATAATTGTTTATTGTTTTTTTTTGCTTCGAGATCATGTATGTTGTTTTATTGGGTATGAACTATTTATGTAAGTTTTTTTTTTCGGTACACGGTTTCACCCTTCTGCTTATTATATGTTATGCTCGTTGTTTTTTTTTGTTTAAATTTTTTTTTTATTGTTTGTTAGTAGCACACCCTCGCAAGCGACGCTTTTGGTATGCTACCGATTGATTTTGACTCTTTTTTTGGAAATTAAATTACTATTACTACTGCAAGTGATCAGCTAGTAAATAGCGAAACTCAGCACAGAACACGTAATTCTAGGCCCCTTTGGGCTGGGGGTTAGAGTCATGGTGTCGTTGATCGTTTGGTCTAGGACAATGATTTGTGGGATAACCTTGTAAACCTAGACAGAGTCAACCCGAGTCTAAATGGTTACCTGGAGAAATCCGAGAAGGTGACAGAAAGGGTATGCCAACGCAGGGAATGGCTTCCGCTCAACTGCCCATTGCACTTCCTTGCTGAGGACAGAGTCGAGGATCCTTGCTGAGACAGAGTGAGGACAGAGTCGAAAATATGTTTTGAGGAGGACACTCCCCCACAGCTCTCGGCAAGGCAAGGGTTTTAAGTAATGCCTCGGGGTCATATAAGGTTATTTATTCAAACATAACAAGTTTGAACATAATGCCCTCAGTCGTTCTTGGGATACTGCTTAGGTGCTTTATTGATTGGAAGTGTTTGGGGGAATGATGGGCGTGGGGGGGGGGGGGCTAGTTGCCCTACAATCACTTTCGACTAAAAAATGGCACTAGCCACTCCAATTTCTAATCAATTGAGCCCTTTTCGAAGTTTTTCCGACAACGCCTTCTATAAAAACCTTATATGCCCCCAGGTCATAACTTAAAACTCTTGCCCTGAGGGTTGTGGAGGAGTGTCCTCCTCAAAAACATATTTTCTATCAGGAAATCAACTACGCTGAGCAAAATGGCTATCTCAAAATTTGGATTGGATGTGTTTGGGGGAATGATGGGCGTAGGCGGGAGGGGGGGCTAGTTGCCCTCCAATCACTTTTGACTATTAAAAAGGGTACTATCTCTTCGAATTTCCAATCGAATGAGCCTGTTTTGAAGTTTTTACGACAACACTATATATAAAAACCTTATATGCCCCCAGGGCATAACTTAAAACCCTTGTCCTGAGGGTTATGGAGGAGTGTCCTCCTCAAAAACATATTTTCTATAAGGAAATAAACTACGCTGAACAAAATGGCTATCTCAAAATTTTGATTGGATGTGTTTGGGAGAATATGTGGTGTGGGGAGAGGGGCTAGTTGCCCTCCAATCACTTTCGACTATTAAAAAGGGTACTAACACTTCGAATTTCCAATCGAATGAGCCTGTTTTGAAGTTTTTACGTCAACGCTATATATAAGAACCTTATATGCCCCCAGGGCATAACTTAAAACCCTTGCCCTGAGGGTTGTGGGGGAGTGTCCTCCTCAAAAACATATTTTCTATCTGGAAATCAACTAGGCTGAACCAAATGGCTATTACACAATTTTGATGGGAGGAGGGTGGGGGACGGAGGGGCGTAGGAGGGGTGGGGGCTAGGTGCCCTCAAATCAATTTCGACTTTTAAAAGGGGCACTAGAACTCTCAATTTCCAATTGAATGATTCCCTTTTGAAGTTTCTACGACAACCCCTTCCACATGAAGTGCCCTGCTCAAAAGGAACAAATAATACATGGTACATTGTGCCAACATTGTTCTTATATGCCCTCAGGGCATAACTTAAAACCCTTGCCCTGAGGGTTGTGGGGGAGTGTCCTCCGCAAAAACATATTTTCTATCTAGAAATCAACTAAGTGGAACAAAATGACTATCTTAAAATTTTTATTGGATGTGTTTGGAGGAATGATGGGCGTGGGGGGGAGGGGGGCAAAGTGTCCTCCAATCCCTTTCTACTATTAAAAAGGGCACTAGAACTCTCAATTTACAATCGAGTGAGCCCCTTTTGAAGTTTCTACGACGACCCCTTCCATATGAATTGCCCATATCTAAAGGAAAAAAAAATAATACATAGTAAATTGTGCCAACGTTGTTCTTATATGCCCTCAAGGCATAACTTGAAACCCTTGCCCCGAGGGTTGTGGGGCAGTGTCCTCCTCAAAAAAATATTTTCTATCTGGAAATCAACTACGCTGAATAAAATGGCTATATCAAATTTTTTATTGGATGTGTTTGGGGGAATGATGGGCATGGGGGGGGGGTGCTAGTTGCCCTCCAATCACTTTCGACTATTAAAAATATCACTAGTCCTTTGAATTTCCAATCGAATGAGCTTTTTTTGAAGTTTCTACGAAAACACCTTCTTTAATAACCTTATATGACCCCAAGGCATTACTTAAAACCCTTGCCCTGAGAGCTGTGGGGGAGTGTCCTCCTCAAAACATATTTGATATCTGGTAATCAACTAGGCTGAACAAAATGTCTGTCTCAAACTTTGGCTTGGAGGGGTTGGGGGGCATGATGGGCGTGGGGGGGGGGGGCTATGGGCCCACCCAAAACATTTGTCTATTAAAAATTGCACAAGTCCTGTTAATTTCCAATTGACTGAGCTGTTTTTTAAGTTTCTACGAGAACGCCTTCTATAATATCCTTTTATGACCCCAGGTCATTACTTAAAACACTTGCCCTGAGGAATGTGGGGGAGTTTCCTCCTTAAAAAAATATTTTCAATGAGGAAATCAAATACACTGAACAAAAAGGCTATCTCAAAATTTTGATTAGATGTGTGGGGGGAAATGATGGGCGTGGGGGGGGGGCAATGTGCCAACCAATAACTTCTGAAAATTAAAAATAGTACTCGTCCAGCTACTTTCAAATTGAAATAGCTTTTTTTGATTTGTATACTACAACGACGTCTTTAGGTGCCTAATCTGACCCCGAAGCAGTCATAAACACACTTTCACTCAGAGATGTGGGGGACTTTCCGCATCACCCCGTTTTTGAGAGCTGTACATCAACTCGTCTGAACAAAATGTCTGTCACAAAATTTGGCGTGGAGGTGTGGGGGTCAATTTTGGGCGTGGTGGGGGGCTATTTTACCAACAAACACTTTAGAAAAATAAAAAAAGAAATAGACCTGTGAATTTCAAATAGAATGAGTCTATTTTGTATTTTATACAAAAACACCTTCTATAATAACCTTACATGACCCCAGGACATAAATTAAAACCCTGGCCCTGTGGGTTGGGGTGGAGTGTCCCCCACACACAAATATTTTATCTCTTTAAAAAAACACAGATCAAAAAAATACCGCTCTCACCATGAGGCTGGGAGGGGGGGGGGGGAAGGATGGGCGTGGGGGGGGGCTTGTTGTCCACCAATCAATTTCGAGGAATAACAAGGGTATTAACCCTTTCTATTTTACAATCGAATTAGCCTTTTTGAATTTTCGACGACAACTCCTTCTTTAAAAACCTCAACTGCCCCCCCGGTCAAAACTTAAAACCCTTGCCCTGAGGGGTTTGGTGGAGTGTCCTCCTCAAAAATATATGTTCTATCTTGAAATAAACTACGATGAACAAAAACTCTATCTCAAAATTTTGAGGGGATGTGTTATGGGCAATGATGGGCTTGGGGGGCTAGTTGCCATCCAATCACTTTCGACTATTAAAAAGGGCACTAGAACTCTCAATTTACTATCGAATGAACCCCTTTTGAAGTTTCTACGACGACCACTTCCATATAAAGTGCCCAGCTCTAAAGGAAAAAAATAATTAATAGCACATTGTGCCAACATCGTCCTTATATGCCCTCAGGACATAACTTAAAGCCCTTGCCCCATGGGTTGTGGGGGAGTGTCCTCCTCAAAAAAATATTTTCTATCTGGAAATCAACTATTCTGAACAAATTAGCTATTTCAACGGTTTGCTTGGATGTGTTTGGGGGAATGCTGGGCGTTGAAAGGGGGGGCAAGTTGCCCTCCAATCACTTTTGACTATTAAAAAAGACACTAGCCCTTTGAATTTCCAATAGAATGAGCCTTTTTTGAAGTTTCTACGACAACGCCTTATATAAAACCCTTACATGCCCCCAGGGCATAACTTAAGTCCCTTGCCCTGAGGGTAGTGGGGGAGTGTCCTCCTCAAAAACTATCTATCTGGAAATCAACTACGCTGAACAAATTGGCTATCTCAAAGTTTTGATTGGATTTGTTTGGGGAAATGATGGGCGTGGGGCGGGGGGGGGGGGGCGAGTGACCCTCCAATCATTTTCAACTATTAAAAAGGGCACTAGCCCTTTAATTTCCAATCGAATGAGCCTGTTTTGAAGTTTCTACGACAACGCATTCTTATATACCCCAGGGCATAACTTAAAACCCTTGCCCTGAGGGTTGTGGGGGAGTGTCCTCCTCAAAAATATATTTTCTATCGGATAAGAAAAAAAACTCCGGTGTCAATTCATTCCCCCAGGACCCGGGGGCAGGCGTTGTAAGTTATGCCTTGAGGACATGTATGGTTCTTATGAAACGGATGCTCGTATAAACTTCATAGAGAGCTCATTTGATTAGAAATTGGAAGTTTTAGCTCACTTTTTAAGAGTCAAAAAATATAAGATTTGACACCAATCGCTTCGATGATCTTAATAAACGACAGGCATACAGCTGAGAGATCTCTTTGAATCGCTTTGAAGGTCTCCCAGGCAAACGACCGATAAGCAAACCCCCAGCTTGGATGAAGAGTGGGTGACAATACGTAATACAATCCATGAGGCCACAGAAACTACGATAGGATACGACAAAGACTATCAAAAAAATGGATGTCAACGCGCACACTCCAGCTGCCTGAGCGCAAGCAACAGATTTCAGACAAAAAATCGGAGTCATTCAAGCGCCTGAGAAGAGAATGTCACCAGTTAGCTAAGAATGACAAGAACCAGTGCAAGGAGAAAATCTCAGAAGACATGGAAGCCGCTGCCTCCAGATCTGATACCAGAAATATGTTTCAGCTCCTAAAATCAGTTTGAAGTAAATCAATCAAACCTAATAGTACCTCTGTCTAAGCTGAAAATGGTAAGTTACTCTCGAAAAAATCCATCGCTGGAAAGAGCACTTCGACAAACTACTGAATCAGCACCAACTCTCCATCAGTAACTGATCATAATCAGCATAGCCATAACCCGAACCGCAACCCTGATAACCTGCAGGTACCAAACCCATTCAGCAGTATCTTCAAAGACGTGAACACGGCTCCCCCTACGTTAAATAAAGTCCAACAAGGGATCAATTGCCTGAAAAGTAATAAAGCCCCTGGTCCCGATGCTATCCCGGCTGACATTTACAAGTATGAAGGGACAGCCTTATCAGCTGGCTCCATTAGCTAACATATCGTATATGGGAAGAAGAGATGGTTCTACAGGAATGGGGAGACTCTATTATCCTTCCAGTCTAGAAAAAAGGGCTAAAGTCAAAATGCAATAATTATCGTGGGATCTCCCTCATCCGCATTGCTGCTAAAATTTACGCCATAGTGCTACATAATTACTTTTGTGTCCAGCGCAAAGCAAAGACACGGTCCAATAGAGCGGGATTCCAACCAGGCATGGTAAAGGCAAGGATTCGTCTGAAGACAAATCCTTGAAAACAGGGCAAAACACCAGAAATCGACAATGTCTCTATTCATAGGTTTTATAACAGTTATTGACTATGCTCTAAGGGATCAAATATTAAAGGTCATGACGGAGGATGGAGTACCAGAAAAGATAGTCAGATTTATTCGACCATACTACCAGCGTACGCGAGCCTAAATTCAGATAGGTAGGGAGCTCTCCTCGATGCTCCAAAATGATTTTGGTGTCCGACAGGGATGTATATTATCTCTCGTCTTAATTTCGTAATCGACTGGATCATGACAAGAGCAATAACGACCTTCTAAATCTTGGCTAGTTAAATCTTGGGCGTTGATTCTTAATTTATGAATACTGTAACTTCAATTCTGGAGTTTCATTGTTTTGATTGGCTTCATCTACACTGGGCCGCGTCAGAGGCAACCTTACTTTTTGTCTGTAAATACGAGTTAGTTCATGTTTAGAGCTCATCTGTATAGTGTTGGATTTGACACTTTGGTCAATAAAAGGAAGTTATTTTTGTACGATTGCTATTGATTATTTTCCCCGAAGCCTAGTAGGGTTGGAAAGAGAGTATTTGGAGTCACCATTAGTTCTAATACACACTGGAGGGCCCGTCAGCCTCCAAGGATATATTTATGTAAATTATTGGTGGCACAGACCGTGGCGCTGTGAGGCAAATACTCTTGCACTTACTCCCCCAGGTATTAAACTCCCCGTGGGTCACGATACCCACACTAGTGACATCAGTACTGACACTGGTGGTGCTAGAGTACGAATACCGTGGTAATTGAAAGTTTGAAACATGTTTTGAAGAGAAATGTCTACTGAGAGAAATTTTCATTGAAAGATAGTTCAGAATGATAACTATTATACAGGCTCATTTTGATAGTGTGAGTTAATTGCAAAAGCAAATTTTTGAGAATTTCAAAAAAGAGCTAAAAACTCGTTGAAATGGTGGCGGATCGAAATGTAAGTGCACCATTGGAATTACCATGGTCGATGACTATAAGCTATAGGTTTTGAGGTTCATCTTAAAAAAAAAGAAGAAAATCACTTTTTGCACCAATATCAGTGGCGTGTCTCATTTTTATTATTATTATTTTTGGTTTATTTGTGACATCATGGTGTCATGACGAGGTCCTCTATCAGCCTGTAGCAAAATGTTGAAAGGGTCTCCCATATTTTTTTTATTTGTTTTAGTTTGACTATCATGGTGAATGAGATGCGAATTTAAGTCTTCCATCCTCATCTAGCAAAATATTTGTCTTAAATGTTTTCACCCACTGCACAAAAAAGTTGCTTTGTCTAAATAAAGAATAAACAGTAATTGCATGAACATTTTTTTTATTAAGCGTCACTTGGCATTAGCGAACTGTACACAAAAAAACGAAGCATTATCACAATTATCACTCACAGATGAGACCTTTTCCCCTCTCTTCGATAAACAACGACAGCTTAAACTTCACTGGGTCCTGAGAAACAACATGTTTCTTTTATCGCGGTCAAAAAACGAAACGAAGGTAAGTCACAATACTATAAAAAACAACAAATTCACTAAAATAGTCAATAGCGAGCCATCGATTTGGGAACCAAGGGAACCAAATTCTCCACTGAAAAATATAATAACATTACAATATATATATATATATATATATATATATATATATATATATATATATATATATATATATATATATATATATATATATATAGATATATAGATATATAGATATATATATATATATATATATATATATATATATATATATATATATATATATATATATATATATATATATATATATATATATATATATATATATATATATATATATATATATATATATATATATATATATATATCATATGTAAATGAAATACAACTGAGCCAAAAAAACAAAACAAAAAAAACTCAAATGAATTCAATTTTCCGAATAAAAATATATATGTACATATGTACAAGTTTATATATGTACAAATATATGTACAAGTATGTATATGTACAAGGTGGTTTCAACTGTCCTTGAAAATATCTCGTACAGACTAGCCTACCTTCAATTGAACTTCAAATATATTAATTTTTCAAGAGAAAATATGTTAGCTTCGTATCAATATTCTGTATGATTAATCACACGGACTAGCTGAATATTTCCCATTGATTCTTAATTTATGGAATCGGAAATTTAAATTTTGGGTTCCATTGGCTTGATAGTCGACACTGGTTAGCGAAAAAGTTAAATTTACAGTTTTGTTTTTTCTTTTTTTTTGGGGGGGGGGCAGCCCTCCTTAGATACAGCACAATACGTGTTTGTTTTAAGCTTTTAATTTCACTGCTGATATTCATTTGAAAAAAACCCTAGCTTTTTATATTAAATTTCCGTTTGTTTTTTAAATAAAGTAATCAGGGTTTCCTGAATACGAGGAGGGCTAAGATGCACTTAACCCCCACTATTTATATTAAAGTTTAATTTTTTGATTACAATACTTGGAGAAAAAAGGGCTCAGGTGGACTTTTCCGGTAGTTCGTCTTAAAAAAAAAACTGGATGTTTTCCTAAAATAACTATCGTTAGGTCAGTGGTTGAATCCATATGCATGTGAATGTTCATCATATTCTTCTGAAGTCCCTCATATTGATACTTTTAAAACTGTGCCGGAAAGGCTTTTTAGTAGCCAGTAAACAACTGTGCGATATCATAGGCAGCGCAATCGCGTTGCCTAAATAAAGAACGATGCTGGCACAATGTATTATTATTTTTTTTTTGTTTTCTTTTTCCATACCAGGGTACTTCGTATCGGAGGAGTTGTCGTAGAAACTTCAAAAAGGGCTCATTCGATTGGAAATTGGAGTCGCTTGTGCCCTTTTTAATATTCGAAAGTGATTGGAGGGCAACTAGCCCCCCCCCCCCCTCACGCCCATCATTCCTCTAAACACATCCAACCAAAATTTGGAGATAGCCATTTTGTTCAGCGTAGTTTATTTCCAAATAGGAAATATGTTTTTGAGGAGGATACTCCCCCAAAACCCTCAGGGCAAGAGTTTTTAGTTATGACCTGGGGGCATATAAGAACGATGTTGGCACAATGTATTAATTTTTTTTTCTTTAGAGCAGGGCACTTTGTATCGACGAAGTTGTCGTAGAAACTTCGAAAAGGGCTCATTCGATTGGAAATTGGAGTGGCTTTTGCCCTTTTTAATAGTCAAAAGTGATTAGAAGGCAACTAACACCCCTTCCACGCCCAATATTTCCCCAAACACATCCACTCAAAATTTCAGATAGCCATATTGTTCAGCGTAGTTGATGTCCAGATAGAAAATTATTTTTATGAGGAGGACACTCCCCACTCCCCTTTTTAATAGTAGAAAGTGATAGAAAGTGATTGGAAGGCACCTAACACCCCTTCCACGCCCACCATTTCCCCAAACACATCTAATAAAAATTTTGAGATAGCCATTTTGTTCCACGCAGTTTAAAGTTCAGGAAATTATACCTTTCAGCAGGACACTCCCCCCACAGTCTGCAGGGCCCTGGGTTAAGCCCTGGGGGACATATAAGGTTTATTGAAATCTTTGTCGTAGAAATTTGAAAAAAGGCTCATTCGATTGGAAATTCAAAGGTCTAGTGCCCTTTTTGATAGTCGAAAGTGATTTGAGGGCAACTAAC